>NW_006399858.1:112313-123100 GCF_000299155.1 Elephantulus edwardii
GATTAAACCAAGCTGCTCCTTGGAGGCAAGGATTCTGGGGCTTCGTCTGACATACTTTGGACATGTTGCCAGGAGGGATGGGTCCTTGGAGTGGGTCATCATGCTTGGGTGGGTAGAGGGACAGTGCCGGAGAGCAAGACCCTCTATGAGATGGATTGATTCGGTGACTGGGGTAATCGGGATGGGTGTTTCAGAGGCGGTGCGGTTGGTGCAGGATAGAGCAGGTTTTAGGGCTGTTGTGCATAGGGTCGCTATGAGTCCGAAATGACTCGACGGCACATAACAACAACAACAACAACATTGTTTATTAATCAAATATAACCAATCATTATTAGTTTTAAAAGCAACAGCAAACTAAAATCATGGAGTATGTAGTCTTTTCTATCAAAGAGGTTTTGAATACTGTGATCTTTCAAAGGCAGAAGATGACCAGAAGTTTACTCTGTGCAATTTTTGAGACTGGTTTCAAACTGACAACCTTTCATCAGTATCTGATTACTTAATCATTACTTAATCTGATTACTGTACTACAGAGGGTTTCCCATAAACATAATAGAACATTATAAACAAGATGTTTTACATTATTTCTTTTTGCATAAGTTTTCAAAAGCAGGTGTGTAGAATGCATAGATCTCAGTTGGGTCTAGTTACATTTTAAGTCATCAGTAGTCGAATGTAGCTAACAGCTACCACATTTAGTAAAATGTGTCTTCAGGAAGGAAAAGATTACAGGACTAATGTAATGAAAAATATTATGATTCAAATATATCTGAAATAACTAAGAGAAATACAAATCAGTGATATTCTTAGTATAAGGAGTAGATCTTGTTTTCCCAGTGTCAATAGTAACACATGAGAAGACCTAGTGGTGCAATGTGAATCATATTGGGCTGCTAAATAGAAGGTCACCAGTTCAAATCCATCAGCACCTCTGAGTAAGAAAGATGGACAGTCTCCTTTTCCAAATGTTTTAATCATCAGAAACCTTATAGAGGATTACCATGAATGGGAACAAACTTGGAAACAGTTGGATTTTTCTTGAGGGGCAAGTACAGCAGCATTCAGTACACAGCACATGCTTCATGCATGCTATTTTATGCATACAATCTTAAGAGATTTTTTTTTTTAGGGAATGAATTGAGTCAAAGAAACCACTATGACATTTCAGCATGTATTGAGAAATGTATTGAAGTCTACCTGGTAGTAAAGCTTGTAACAGTGGAAAAAAGTATGGGAAAACTGGCAAAACAAAAGAAACATAATTTGGACATTATCTGACATATGAAGTTTGTTCAAAAGAACATTTCTTTTCCGTAATCACAATATCTGATTTCACTTAATAATTGAAATAGTTTATTGACTTTTCCCATACATTTTCATCACATATCCTGGTAAGAGTGCTGCAGAGATAAAACATAGAATTGACTAATTATAAAGGCGGTTTGTATCTGACAGTTAATCAGTGTGCTCATTCCTTTCCCCATCTGCTCCAGGCTCTTTCTTTCTTAATGGTAGGAGGAGATATACATATAAATACATACACATACAGAGGAAAGAAATGTACATATATGTATAAATTTTCAAAAACATTTTAAAGTAAGATATATATGACAAATTTTAAGCAATAGGATAGATAGATTAGATAGATAGATAGATAGATAGATAGATAGATAGATAGATAGATAGTGAAAGAGGGAGATATGTATACTGTCCAGGATTAATGTAGAGGGATTCAGAATATTCTGATTTAATTTTATTTATAAATATGAATTTTAGCAAAAAAGACATTATTTTCATTAGGATTCTCTTGACTGTTTGAAAATAGTTTAATGACTTTGAAGTAAGTAGATTAGATTTGCTACAGTACAGGGCAACATTTCCAAAATCCACTTAACCAGTGCTATCTCCTTGAGGAAAACAGGTTGTTCTGTCTTTGAAGAGAGAATCATGATAAGGGGGAAAATATGTCAACAATGCTGCCCAGGTGCCCATCGCAAGTGTCTTCAAACTTACCTAAAAGCTGCTATCACATCATTTCCTCGAGTTTTTGGTTTTTTCCATCTTCTTGAGATTAAAATGAATTAAAGTCTTGAATGCTATCTGTTGGCAACCAATCACATAGTTTCTAAGCTAAATAATAAAAAGAAAAATAAGAAGAGGGGGGGAAATGTAGCTTCAAAATGCAGGCTTTGGATCTCATACCCTATTACTGACCAAGCTTCAAATGCCCAGACCGTTCTTTTATGAAGGAAATGAGGGAGGTGACTCAACAATCTTAGAATTGAAAAGCATACCACCATCACAGAATTGCTCATTTTCCTCAGGAAATAGCAAGAAAGGTGAAAATGAAGACTTCGTCCAAATGTAAACCCACTCAAATGAAGTGTGAACGCCAATCAATTTTAGCAGTGGTCTGGCAGCCACAGCTCCAAACAGCAAGTGAAGACAGCAAGTACGGGGGTGTCACTGGCAAGCCTGCTCTACCTGCTCTCCTGACCTGACTGTAGGACACAGTTGGTGCACACACAGAGGACAAGGCTGCCTTGTAGCCATAATGAGAGGCAGATCCTGTGCTAATTACTCTGGCAACAACCAGTTTTCGCAAAAGGAACATACAACACTTTTGCTGAGATTAGTACCCTTTTCCATTTTGTGATCCAAATAAATGTATGAAATTTGTGGGAAAGTTGAAAATTAATGACTACATGAACAATGCTTATATGCAAAGCAAAACTTGTTACTTGCCCCAAATTTTATTTACTTGTATGTTTTCTTTTAAATTTTATTGTATTTTTATTTTATATTCTTCATGAAAGTTTACAGAAAAGTTGAGTTTTCATTCATTCATTGTTGCATATTTTCCTCCCTCCCCACCCCCATCAGTCCCCATCATCCAGTTTAACTTGGATTTTAAAGGACAAGTTCTCATTGTATTTATTTTGCTGGAAGGACAAATTTAAAAATATCTTAAAATGCAATTTTTATTCAATCATGTATGGAATTATTTCTTTTAAGTAAATGAAATAGGGAGTTTCCAAATGTGGATTGCATTTATAACATTTAATTCTATAAACTAATCTGTTCATATTTAGCAAATTTTGTCAATTCTCTTCTAGACCAAGACATTGAATAAAAAAATCTCTTCAATGTCAGCAAACATTACATCATAAAGCAATGTTGTTCCATTAACAAAATGATTCAAGTTAAAAAAATTCTTAAAAGACATATTTGTAAGTTTTGTGAAAAGCAGGAATCTAATCTTTTTTGAAGCCTGTGTCATTGCAAATGAAATTCAAAAATACAAAGTATTTAAATTATATTTGTTGATAACATCTTTTGCCTCCGTTTAGCTGAGCTTCAATGGATGAGAAAAGTGATGATAATTTCATAAGGATAGAACGAATAAAAATAGAAGTAACATTTTTAACAATTTCTATGAAATGACATTTAAATTAAGTTGTTGCATACCGTGGAGTCAGAACCCACCCATAGCTGACCCTCCTGTGGGTTTTCAGAGGCAGTTAATCACAGGTGAGGAGATTGCTCATCTCTCTCCCACTAAGCAGCTGGTGGCCTCGAGCCCACTTGACTTTGGGATTGCAGCACAGCTTCTTGCCATTAGACCATAAATGCACTCTCTTTAAATGTGAAGAATTCAAATTTTTAATATCTCAAGATATTATATTTTTTAAAACTTCCTAACCAAAGAAGTAGAAGAAAACAATAAATGGAAAGCTTTTTACTTTAAAACTGACACTATTTCACCTGGAAATCACATATCCAATAATCTTTATGACTATTACTGGTTAAGCAAAAGTTACACACACACACACACACACACACACACACACACACACAGAAAAAAAACACAAGAAAAAACAAAAACTCTCAAAAAAAATTAGCCAACACTGAAAAAGAACAAAACTGAATAAAGCTATTGCAAAGCTTTCTCTTATTGGAGGAGAATAGCTATGGCAAAGCTATTTGAGGTTTTCTCTAAATTTTCTTTTTCTCCATAAGAATTATCACTAAGACATATAAGGAGCTCTGGTGTGCAGGGCGTGACATGTGGCATTGCTGGGAGAAAGATGTACAGTCTCCTTACACAAAAATTTGCTTTAGAAACTTGATGGGAAGTCACTAAGAAATCAGCACTGACTCCCCAGCAATGAAATGCTAAGTTATATTGTTGTTGAAAGTCTGACAGTAGATTAAACTCATGAAAATTAAAGAAAAAATAAATTAAAAATAATCAAAATGATAAAACTAGTACACATAATTAATCTCTATCAAAATGAAGGGGAATTGACCCTTATCAAAAGCACCTGAAGGCATTGTACTTCATATTTTGCCTGACACGTTTTGTTGACTATTTTAACAGATATCATCAGTCCCTAGAATATTTGCTACCTTCTTCCACAAAGGCAAGGAGCCCTACTGGCATAGCAGTAAAATGCTTGCCTGGTAACTCAAAGACTATATGTTTGAACCCACCTAGGGAGCTGTGCAGCCAACCCAAAGGCACTCAGATCGAATCTCCTCCCATGCAATTTATTTCCTCTGAAAGCCTGCTAGAGGGTCAGCTAAAGGGCAGTTCTGACTTGACTGTACAAAACAATAACACAAAGTGAGTCTCTAAGAGATCACTGGTAGCCCAATGGCAAGAAGTTGTGCTGCCACCCCAAAAGCAGGTAGGTAAAATCCAACCGCTGCTCCAGGAAGAATGACAGTAAATCTCTCCCTGTGCATTTATTTTATAGCCTCTGCAAATCTTCTGGAGAATCAGCTATGAGTAGGCTCCCACTCAACAGCACATAACAACAATAGATCTGCAAGCGAAAGGTTTGGCAACTCATAAAATTATAATCTAGAAAACTTTCTGAGAAGTTCCAGTTTATTGCATGGAGTTACTATGAGTTCAAATCAATTCAATGGCACTTGGTGAAACCACCATAAGGGGTAGAACAGTTAACTGCTCCTTTTCCCATCCTCACTATAAGGGACCATGAAACACAGTTGAGCCCTGTGAAACATTAGCAAGTTTCTGTTGAGAGCTGGAATATTGTCTTGTGATCTTGCCAGGAAAAAAAAATTGTGGAGACATCATCATTGATATATTTGGCCTGTTTGAATCATTATCAACTGTTATACATCTTTGTATCATATAATCTTATGAGAAAAGAAATCTATCCTATCGTGGATCACACCTTGATTTCAATAAAATAAAATAAAAATAAATCCTTACAACCAAACTAATAAACAACACTATTTCTAACACATAAAAGGATGAAGTTGTCCAGGAATTAATTTTCTTTGAATCCAATATCAATACCCTTATAAGTTGCTGTTGTTGTTAGGTGCTGCTGAGTCGGCCTTTACTCATATTGACTCAGTGACTCAGTGTAATTGAAAAATATTCAACATAATCATATTCAGCAGATTGAAACCTTATCCAATGTGGCACCATCCTCACTGTCTCCACTGGGCTTACACCTGTTGTTTCAGTCATCGTGTCAACCCACCTAGCTGAGGATATTCCTCTCCTTTTTGACTCTCCACCTTTCTAAGCATGGTGTCCCCTTCCAAGGACTAATCCTTCTTGACAATGTGCCCAAAGTGAGGTAGTCTTACTATTCTGTCACGTAAAGAGCATCCTTTCTACACTTTTTCCAAGACATTTTTATTTTTCTACATAATAGTCCATGGTCTAAACAATACTGTGCATCGGCATCATAATTCAAAGAAACCGAATCTTCTCCAGTCTCCCTTACTCATTGTCCAGCTTTCAGATGCATACGAAGCAGTTGAATATGCCATGGATTGGATCAGGCCTGCCTTAGTCCTTAAATTATTATCATTGCTTGTTAGCACGTTAAGGAAATTATTTTTTTAAATTTTGTTTTATTAATTTTGATGAACATTTACAGAAATTTTTTATTTCCATTCATTGTTGCACTTTTCTCCCTGCCCACCGCCCCACCCCAGTTCGCTCTGCTCTTTGAAAAGTAAAAGAAAATTTTCTTCATTGTTATACAATCCCTCCCCCCAGGTCCACTCCAGTCATGACAATAATACCTAATCACATTCTTACCAGCATTTTGATTTCTTGACTGATGCTTTCATGAAGGTTGATTTTTGAACCCAAATCAAGTTAAATCATTAATAATTTCAACCTTTATTCTGTTTATTATGATTTTGTTCATTAGTCCAGTTGTGAAAATTCTTATGTTCTTATGTTGAGTTTTAATATGTACAGACTGCTTTGATCTCTGATTTTATTCAGTGAATTCTTCAAATCTTCCACTTTTTCTGCACGCAATATTGTGTTATTATAAGTTGTTGATAAATCTTTCTTCCATATACCACATTATTCTTCATATAGTATAATTCACAAAAGAAGACATCCAGGTGACAAACATATAAATACTCTTGATATCCTGCTATTTTTCATAGGTGCTGTCAAATGGGTTCCAGCTCATAGTAACCTATGTACAATAGAATGAAACACTACCATCCTTACAACTCCTCCTGTGCCTGAACCCATTGATGTAGCCACTCTGTCAATCCATTTCATTGAGCGTCTTCCTCTTTTCTTTGATCTTCTACTTGAACAAGTATAAAGTATTTTTTAAGTTCAATTTGTACTTCTTCAATGATTTTATTTCCCCCCGCCCCCGTTGGTAGCTCAAGGTGTTGTTGTATTGTTATATGTCATCCAGTCACTCGTGACTCATAGTTACCCTAGGTACAACAGCTCTGAATCCTGCTCTTTCCTAAGACAGTTTCATTGACTCGGACACTTCTACCCCCATTTACCCAATTAATCCATCTAATACATGGTCTTCCTCTTTGCGTTGTCCCTCCACCCTCCCAAGCATGATGTCCTCTCCAAGGACTGTCCCTCCTTGCAACATACCCGAAGTATGTCAAATGCAGCTTCAGAATCCTTGTCTTCATGGAGCAGCCTGGTTTCACCCTCTCCAGGATGAACTAGTTTGTTCTCCTAGCAGACTGTGATATATTCAATAGTCATTGCCAAAATCATGATGCAAAGTCATCAATTCTCCTTCATTCATTCTTATTTGTTGCCTGGCATTTGAATGCATAGTAGTTTAAAATATCATTACTTGAATAATATTCTCCTTAGTTCTCAAAAGTAACATACTTGCGTCAGTTCAGCATTAGTAGCAAAGGTAAAAAAAAAAATCAACAAACAAATTAAAAAATCAAAAGCAGAAAACAAGAATGGCTGATAAATGTACTGACAGAGGAATTACAAATTGCACAACCACTGTGAAAAACATTATCACCCTTGCTTTAAAATATGAAAACAGAAACACTACATGATCTAGGAATACTACTAAGTATTTATCTCCTCCAGCGGGTTTTCAGAGGAAGTAATAACACTGGAGGAGATTGTCCATCTTTCTCTCACAGAGCAGCTGGAGGGTTTGAATCACGTTCCTTCAGGATTGCAGCACAGATTCTTACCACTAGGACACCAGAGCTCCCAAGAGAAACAATAGTTATAAAAAATAATATATGCATACTCATGATATCATGGTACTATTCGAGTAACAAAAACGTGGAAACAATCTAATAACCATCAATACTTCAATGAATACGTAAACCACGTTAACTACACACAATGCAGTACTACATGGTGTGAAGGAATGATAATGAATCTGTGAAATAGCTCCTTACATGGATGAACCTATTGGGTGTTACATTGGATGAAATAATTCAATCACAGAAGGATAAATGTTACATGAAACCATTGTTATAAAAAGTGAAGAAATGGTTTTGAAAGATACTTTCACGCTTTTATGAGTGGGAGGGGCAAATCATTAGCCAGAGGGAAGACACATGGAAGTAATTAGTCCAAGTCAATAATAATGACCACATTTACCTTGGTTTCCACAGCCTCCATAGCTACTAGCACTGACAGCTTTGAACTGGATAACGTTAGAATATCCTGAATACAATGGAAGGAAAAATGTGAAAATATCTCCAAAACCTCCCAAAAAACAACTCATCAAAACCAACAGTCTTATTGAGTAACTAGAGGGAGCTCTGGCTGCCTACTGGCGAGTAGTTGTGCTGTCGACCCAAAGACACAGGTTCAAATCGACCTGTTGCTCCACAAGAGAAAGATGGACAATACCATTTTATGTGATTTACTGCCTTTGAAAATTGGTCCCCTCTGATTCAATTCTGACTTGAAAGTACACAACATCAGTTGGTTGAATAGAGAGACACCTGGAATCCCTGAAATCATGACCTTCAGCCATGCTTTAAGTCTATTGTTGAACTCACTCCTGTGGCTCAGTTTTCAGCCAAACAATAAGCATATTTTTTTTCCAAACCTTACACACACACACACACACACACACAGAGAGAGAGAGAGAGCGAGAGAGAGAATCATGTACCATATTACCAAAGTTTGCTGTTGTTAGTTGTCATTGAATAAAATAAAAAAATAAATAAAATCCCAACAAACTGTTTTTCAGTCAGAACCAACTCATAGTTGACTCTTCAGTGAGTTTTCAAAGACTGTAAATCTAACAGGAAGAAACTACCTATCTTTATCCTGCAGAGAAACTGATGGATTTGAACTGCTTGCCTTTGAGTTGGCAGCACAACTCTTCATACACTAAAACAGAGTTCTGTCACATTGTTGTTGTTGTTGTTGATTGCCATCAAATCAAGCACGACTCATAGAGACCCTATGAACAAAGGACCTGAAGCCTTTCTATAACTATTGTTGTTTCTCAAAGTTCATAGAATTTCCAGAGGCATGTTGTTTAAAACGAAGTGGATGCCACTCTTGTTTTCTACCTCTGTGATTTTCATTCTATGATCAAGTGGAAAACAAGTTGTAGTTAAGACAGGTGTCTTTTGATTGATATTAGGAATTTAAATTAATGAGGAATCATGTATATAGAATACAGCTGGTTGTATAGACAGTTTTCACCTGGTCAAAAGTGTTTCTTAGACAAGAGCTGAAAAAACATACTGTCACTTTCTGAAAAACTACATATTCAGAATATTAAACTAGTTTTTTTAAACCTATTAAGTAGTAGTAATTTAACTTGCAGTATGTTAATTTTTTATACATTTATCCTATATACTACTATTTTGTCTCAATTTTTAATTTGGTAATTATAGGTTGGTTGAAAAGAACGCCATTGTTCCATGACTTGGGAACCAAATAAGAGCATAATATTCACATAGGGATGAAGTTATTAATGTTGTTGCAGTTTTGCATTGCAGGATGTGGTTTTGGACGGGGGGGGAGGTTTGATAATTAATACACACTCCTAAGTTAGACAGATTTAATTTAAGTATGGGTGACTGAGCAACCTATGCAATTGACTTGAGTATCCATGTAAAGCTTATGTTATGGAAGAACCAAGAGTATGTCTTCTTTACAACAGGACAGGCTCCAAAGTATAAAAAGAAAGGACTGAGGCATAAGTATTTAGTTTCTATTTCCAAATTTGCCCATCTGCACTAAGTAGCACTATTTAAGGGGAGCCTAGACTTTGGCAAACCTTGTAAGTTTTGTTATTGAAATCTACACACAATGTGTAATATGAGCAAGGCAAAAAGACTTTAAAGTAAGGTTTTTAGGTTAATTTGAATATTAGTTGGCTTAATATGATGTAGTTGGTTTAACATTTGCTGGAATGGTTGATCCCAGAGGCTTCAAATTTCTCTAAAATTCTTGACTTTTTCTCCCTATTCTCTGAGTTTTCCCCAAAATTCTTCTTAAATAGGGCCCGTGGGTTGGAGCCCTTTCAAGTGTAAGTCACTTTTATTACATGCAGCTCTGTTACATAGTGTACAATGTTGAAGAAAATAAATGTCCTATAATCTTATGACTAAATCCCAGTCTTTCAATGGGCATGTGCTTCTGAACTGACACCACAATTAAGTGAGGTAGAAAAGCTAGAAGAGGTGATTTTTAGTGGGGAGAGGGGGCTGGGTACATTCTCAAAGATAACCACCAATGCACTTGAAAATTGGCAAATTGGTCTGTTTGTTAAGTCAAAACTCAAATTTATTGTGATGAGTCAGAACTGACTCATGCTTGATCCTCTAGGGGATTTTCCATAGCTGTAAATCCTATGGGTGATTGTCCATCTTCTTACAGTAGAGATGCTGGTGGATTCAAACTGACAGAGAGGTTGAGCATTGGGGTTAGTGGGGTTAGCAGTTCAACTCCCTTAATAGTATATGTTTATGCAGTGTTGGAGAACTTTTGCTGTGTTTTCAATGCACCTGTCAGTTTAAAGCCGTAGCACAGACAGTTGACAGACCCAACTTAAGGAACATATGGCAATTTGACTCACCAAAACTGTGTCTGAATTAGCAATCCTAAAGTCTTTCTGATGAAAGAGGATATCCATGACTATAAATCTTTTTAAGAGGAGTATTTGGGGATGTGAATATTTGGGGAATTGAGCACAATGACCCTAGAAGTTCTGAATTTCAGGAAACACAAAACAAAGGGCCGAAGAGGACATCTTTTCTATCTGGAGTGAAAGGTTTAATTTAGCCATTCACTAATTATTATTAAAGCAGCAATGTGCAAAATAGGGTGTACTAACATATATGTAGACTCTCTTCTGCATCAACGTCACTCTGAAATTTTATAAAGTATAATAAAGAGCTCATGGACTTCTGGTAGTTCTCTGTTGATTTGCTGTTCCAGTCGTTTTTGGATAATCTTCAGTAAAATCTTGCTTGCATGTGAAATCAGTGAGATTGTTCTGTAGTTTGCA
>NW_006399858.1:125540-149700 GCF_000299155.1 Elephantulus edwardii
TATGAGGTGGATTGATTCAGTGACTGGGATAATTGGGATGGGAGTGTCAGAGACAGTGCGATTGGCACAGGACAGAGCAGAGTTTAGGGTTGTTGTACATAGGGTCGCTATGAGTTGCAGGCGACTCGACGGCACATAACAACAAGAACAACAACATAATGAAAAGCTGTTCTCTGACTGGCATTTGGCAGCATATACTTTGTAGTACTTACTCTTACTCATTTGAAATGTTAGAGTCAGCCTGCATCTTGCTGTTTTCTTCTATCATTAACAATAAAAAGACCTAAGACCATAGAAAAATAGTTCTTAATATTTAAAGAAAAGAGTGATGAATGATGATGCATTTTCACCATAATCAAGGTGCTCTTTCTCCAAAGCTGACCTGCATATGCTTTGCTGCTGGCCACAATAGCCAAGCTTCATTAGGCAAAATAAGACATATCTTTAAAAAATTAAGGTATATTTATCTTTCTTATTGTCGTTGTTGCGTACCATTGAGTCTCCTTTGACCCACAGCAACTCAATGAACAATAAATTGATATGAACCCTTCTATCTTGCTAGCCTGCAGGCGTTACTAAATACTTGCATTTTCTTGACAGAATTAAATATTGCTGTTAAGATTATTAAATCAGAATGGAATTAAGAATTTGAATCAGGTTTGTCATAGAATTTTGATATCTTTTCTTAAGTAGCTTTGACAGTTTCCTTTTGTTAATCTGGATGTGATCATTCTACACTTTCCCAAATATGTATGGAATGTATGTATGAAAATGTTATACAAATTTAACAAATATCTTAATATAGTTAGTAGATCAGCATTATAAAACATTTATAATGGGAATTTCTTAGCTGAGAATGATCACTTCATGATTTGTTCAAATATGTGACCAAAGAGGAATCTATTTATTTATGTGATTATTTTAGGATTAGAATATGTTTGCCAGATGATATTCCTGCTGAAATAGAAATAGCAATTCAAATGCACAGTGCTAGTATTTGCAGAAAAGTAGAAGAAAAAGAGCTAGAAGCTATAGTATCCATTGGTAGAGATTGTGTTTCAATCTAATACTGCACGAAGCACAGTATATCCATGTATGTTATAGAGTTTCTCTCTGTGTGTTTACTTTTTATCTGATACAAGACTACAGAGGAATAGCTTCAGATCTACTTTTCTTTTATGCATAGGACATGGACATATAAGCCATATTGCCTGAAGATTCCACCCTGCACATGTTGGGCAATCAGGAAAACTTAGCTAACTGTAACCACAAAGCCTTCCCACTAATTTCCTCTCTGGAACAGACATGCAAGAGGTTAGTGATTGATGTTGAGCGCTGATAGGGATGGAAATTAGTTCTCAAGTGATTTTAATTACTGGAAATCAAAGAATTTACCCAAAGAACGTGAAAAAAATGCAGGATGTATGTACTATATATGACAGATCTTGAATTGCATAATTTGATTGGAAATATTAAAACAAACAAACAAAGGAAACAAAACCCAAAAACTTAAGGAGAAACAGAGAGAAAATAGATGACCATTTTAAATACCTGTGTTGTCTTTTTGTCATTAATTATAGGGAAGCATTACAAGAAATAATGATGCTTAGAAGACAACTACTATCAACCTCTATTCTGAATGCCATCACAATGTAGACAGATTTTCCCTCTTCCTGTTTTGTTTAGTTAGAAACTTTTTTCCTCTAAATCAATAAACGTCTCTACTTATTGAAACTTAAACATTTAAAGTGTGAGAATCATAGAGTATGCTAAATAAAATGAATTAAAATGATTATTATTTGTTGGATGATTACCATGTACAGAGTATTGAGTGATGCATTTTAAATCTGTCTCTGAAAATGAAACAAGATTTCATTATTCTTCTTATTATTTTGTGCTTTTGCTAAATGTGAGGAAGCTATACCTTAGTTATTAATTATCTAGTAGTTCTATAATATATATTCCACAAGTAAGTGTCTATAACAAACACATTTTTCTTCTCAGAGTATAGGAGTCTAGATGTCCAAACCATGAAGTCATCTCTAGACTAACACTTCCTCTGCTGTCTCTGGAGGAAGATCCTTGTTTCTCTGAACATCTGCTTCTGCAATTTCTTCATATAACTTGCATTCTCTTCCCCAACCTCAACTCTCTCTCTCTCTCTCTTATTTAATTTCTTTTACATCACAAATGAGAGTGAGCCCAGGACACACTGTAAAATAAAACTGAATCACTAACATAACAGAATTATGGATAACATTGAGAGTTATCGGAACCCTAGAACACCTAACTGTGCTTTTGAAAAACCTTAAAAAGTCAGAAGTAGCTGTCCAAACAGAACAAGAGATCAACACTGTATGGTTTAAAACCAAGAAAGGTGTGCATGCATCAGTTGTATCTTCTCCATACCTATTCAATCCATCTGTTGAGCAAATAATTTGAGAAACTGGACTATATGAAGAAGAATATGGCATCAGGTTTGGAGAAGTCTCTTCAACAAGTGGTGTATGCAAATGACACAACCTTGCTTTCAGGAACTGAAGAAAATGCCAGGCACTTGCTAAAGAAGATAAAAAACTATAGTCTTCCATATGATTTACTTCTTAACATCAAGAAAGCAAAAATCCTCACTGGTGAACAAATAGATAACATTTCGATAGACTAAGGAAAATATTTGAAACAGTTATTTAATTTCCTTTGAATCCACAATCAATGTCTATAGCAGTTGTTATTTTATCAGGGGCCATCAAGTTAACTATGATGACTCAGAGCTACCTTGTTAACAACAGATCTGATTTTTTCCCTATCCTGCATTACCCTCATGATCTTTGAGATGCTCAAACCCATTGTTACAATCGAGGTGTCAATATATCTTTCAGAGGTTCTTCCTCTCTTTATGTGACCTGCCACCTTGTCCAGCATGTTGTCTTTTTTCAGGGACTGGTCCTGCCTGACAACATGTGCAAAGAACATGAGACAAATTTTTCACCATCCAGGCCTCAAAGGAGCAGTCCCGTCATACTTTCTCTAAGTCAAACTGTTGGTTTTTTTGGCAGACAACGTGATATTCAGTACTTATTTCCAACACCACAATTCAAAGATGTCAATTCTTCTTCCATCTTTCTTTTTCACTGTCCAACATTCAGATGCAATACATATTTTTTATTTCTTGTCTTCTGTTACCATGGATATTAACTGAGAATTCAAGTAAAATGAAATTATTGAAAACCTCAATCTTTACTCCATAGGGTTTTTGTTTCCTTGATGTTAAGATGTAATTTATATTGAAAGCTATAAAAGTGAGACATGTTACCACTGGGAAATCTCCCATCTAGAAAGAACCTTTCCAAAATGATAAAGAGACTCATTTCAGCTTAAAGACTAAGGTGCAACCTGTTCCAAGCTATAGTCTTTCAACTGTTTCCTATGTGTCTGAAAGTTGGACAATGAATAAGGGAGATTTTTATGATGGCATCAAATTTAATTCTCCTGGGGCTGCTCTTCTGGGAGTGTTTTGGCTGCCTTTGGAGTCCCAGAAGGGACTTAGGACACCAGAAGGTGGGTGACATGTGGGTCTTTTTTTTTTTTTTACCTGTGGCTGTGAATGCACTTCAGGACTGCCTTCTTGGCCTTTAATGTCTTTGTTTAGCTTCAACTTTGGGAGTTGCAGGGACTTCCTTCTTCACTTTTGGCATCATCATTATCAAGTTTACTCTGACCACCAAATCAGCTATGAAGAAGACAGAAAAAAGTAACAACACATTTGTGTTGATTGTGAATGTCAAGGCTAACAAGCACTGGATCAAACAAACTGTGAAGAAGCTCTATGACTGATGTGGCCAAGGTCAATACATTGATTAGGCCTGATGGAGAGAAGAAAACCTAAGCAGAATGGCATCCATTTCCTAAACAACATGCCTCTGGAAACTATGAATTTTGACAAATTACGATAGTTATGAAAAGCATCAGGCCTTTTGTTCATAGGGTCTCTATGAGTTGTGCTCAACTCAACTGCAATCAACAATTGAATAGCATGAAAAATATGACTACATTATACACTTTTTAAGTTAAATTTCAGAAAGTTTATAGTTTATTTTTACTACCATGCAGTTAAAATTCACCATTGGCTCCACAGAGGATGAACAATCTTTTCCAGAGTGATGTACTGCCTCTAAAAACCCACTAAAGGGTCAGCTTTAAGATAAGCTCTGATCCAGTGACACACACAGTACACAGACAACCTGACCTGACAATAATCACAATCAATGTGAATTAACTAAATGTGACAATTAAGAGGGGGAAAATGTAGCAGAATTGTTTAGAAAACAAAGCCCATCAATATGTTGTGTACAAAAGACACACCTAAGAAATGAAGAGAAAGACAGACTCAAAATCAAAGGCAGGAAAAAAATGCATCAAGCAAATGACATCTACAAAAAAAACTAGGAGTGGCAATACTAATCTCTGACAAAATACACTTCAGGATGAGAGTCACAATAAAGGATAAGAAAGGGCATTACATAATGATTAAACACACAGTAATCAAGAAGCCATAGACTTGGTCAACATTTATTCACCAAATGATGTTGCTGTTAAGTGTCATTGAGTCATAGACTATTCATAGAGACCCTATGAATGAAAGACCTGAACAATTGTATAATTTGATTGTTTATCCAAGTTCATAGAGTTTCCAGAGGCAAGTCATTTCGGAATTGGATGCCATTCTTGCTTTCTCGGAGAGCTCCACCAAACACTGTCCACCATGGGTAACCATTATCGCATTGACACATCAGTGTCACAGTGTTCAGCATCAAAGCAACCATGAATTAGACCTGAAAAATTCATAAAACAACTGTGAGAGAATTGAAGAAAGAAATAGCACCACAATAGTTGTAGGAGACTTTAACATTTTGCTACCACCAAAGGATAGGTCAACTTAAAAGAAACTTAACAAAGATGCAGAAAAGCTAAACTATACAATCATCCAACTTGACCTTGTGGCTGTGTTCAGCATACTACACCCAACTTAAACTCTATTCACTTTCTTTGCAAGTGCACATGGTACATTCTCCAGAATTGGTCATATATTAGGACACAAAATAAGCCTACACAAATTAAAAAATAATGTCGAAATAATACAAAATATCTTTTCAGACCACATTATCATAAAACCACAGGAAGATAAAGCTTACAAAAATATCCAGGTGGGAGCTAAATAACACCCTGCAGAAAACATGACTGGGTTATGTTGTTGTTGTTATTTACCGACGAGTCACATGCAACCCTTAGCAATCCTATATACAGCAGCTCTGAAGCTTGTCCTGTGCTGACCCAGTCTCACTGATTCTGACAAACTTATTCCCATTCCCCAGTTACTGTATCAATCCACTTTATCTAGGGTATGCCTCTTCTGTGCTATCTCTCCACCCTTCTGAGCATGATGACCTTCCTTCTCCAAGGACTGGTCTCTCCTGGCCATGTGCCCCAAATATGTCAGAAATCCTTCAAAATCCTAGCCTCCAAGGAGAAACTTGGTTTTGCCCTCTAAACTTGGTTTCACCCTCTCTAAGACAGACCTACTTGTTTTCTCGATGATCCATGGTATGTTCAAGAATCTTCTCCAGCAACACAACTCAAAGGCATCAATTCTTCTTCTGTCATCCTTAATCATTGCCAGCTTTCTGATGCATAACAAGTCATTTCAAAGACCATGGCCAGAATTAGGTGCACCTTCGTCTGCAGACTGGCATTGTTATATTATTGCTGACCTAGTAGATAGAAAGTTATGCTACCAAGGCAAAGGTGGGTTATTTTAATCTGTGGCACTCAGGTCTGGTTTTAATTTACAATAGCCAACCACAAATTGAGATATGCAGAAATAAGCTTAATTAGAGACACAAAAGTGCTTTACAAAGAAAATTACAAAACATTTCTGTGGGAAACCACCAAATACCTAAATAAATGGAAAAAAATCCTCCTCATTCATGGACAGGAAGTCATAAAATAGTGAAAATTATAATGATACTAAAATAAATGTTTATATTTAACAAAATTCCAATACAGATTCCAAATTCATTTTTCAAAGAGATAGAAAAGGTAATTGGCAAGTTTATTTAGAGAGGGAAGAGACTTCAAATAAGCAAAGCACTTCTGAAAAACAAGAATGAAATGAGAGGCATAGTATTCCCTGATCTCAATGCCTACTACACAATTGTAGTTACAAAACCAGAATGGTACTGGTATAATGTCATGGACACAAACCAAAGGAACAGAATCAGGAACCCAGAAAATAATCCATCTAATAATTAATATATAAATGAACTCATCTATAATTCCTGTGGTCAACAAGGATATTCAACAAGGAAACAAAACCTATCAAATGGGGAAATGACAACCTTTTAAACAAATGGTGCTAGCAAAACTATACTGCCTACAGAAAGCTTAACCACACCTGTCATCCCAGATAAAAATCAACTCGAGGTGGGTAAGAGATCTAGGGGTAAGACACAAAACCATAAAGTTCATAAGAGACAAATTAGGACCAAACTTAGAAAGCCTAGCCCATGGTATAAAAAGGCTGATAAAACCAGCCAGAAAAACACAATCAGGAGAGGATAAAATATATAAATGGGACTTTCTAAAATTTAAATCACTATGTACATCAAAATGTTTTTCCAATAGGGTGAAAAGGAAACTTAATGAATGGGAAAAACATTCAGCAATATCATTTCAGTCAAGGGTCTCATAACAAAAATTTACAGAATACTCCTGGGCCTCCAAAAGTAAAAGAGTGATAACCCAAATACAAAATGGGCAAAAGACTTGGAAAGACTTTTCTCAGAGGAGGACATTTGAATAGCCAATAGACACATAAAGAAATGTTCAAAATCACTGGCAACAAGAGAGATGCAAATGAAAACCACAATGAGATACTGTCTCAAACCAGTAGCAGTGGCAAAGTTTACAGTTACAAGGACAGCAAACAATAAAGTGTGGAGAGGGTGTGGAGAGATAGGAACTTTCATATACTATTGGTGGGATTGGCAAATGGTACAACCAGTCAAAAAACAGTTTGGCAATTCCTCAAAAGGCTGAACATAGAAACTCCATATGGCCCAGGTTCTACTACTTGGATTATACCCCAAGAAAATTAGACCTGAAACACAACCAGAACTTTGTACATCAATGTTCATAGCAGCATCATTATTCACCATCACAAGAAACATCCCAAATATTAAACTAAAATTTAATGGATTGAGAAATTGTGGTACATTCACTCAGTGGAATACTATGTGGCATGCATGAGTAATGATTTTGAAAATGATTACATCATCTTGGAGGGGCTGGGAAGCATTATGCTTAGTGAACTAACTCAGTTTCAAGGACAAATACTGTATAAGACCTTTATTGTAAAAATAGATAACTAGTAAAATGTGCATGAGGATCCAAGAGGGTTTGAGCAAAGGGGTGAGGATGGGCAGAGGGGGAATCATAAGGTTGTATAATTTGATAAGTGGAGGGAGAGGTGAGAAAAGGAAACGGGAAAGATCCAGTGGAGATCTGGAAAGACAGGGCAATTGTGGGTATATTTCAATGTTGCTTCATTTTATAAACATAATGAATAGGAATAATTGTATGAAAAACAATGTGAATGAAGATAGTGTGGAAAAACTGCACATGAAATTTTTAAGCAAAGCAGTATAAAAATTATTTAGTTAAAAAATATACTATACACACAACATTAGCAGTGTACGTTGTTATGATCTGTTGAGTTGACTGAAACTCATAGCGACCTGAGGAACAATAGCTTTAAACTTACCCTATCCTGAGCCAATCTCACTGTCTCTGACACACCAACATCCTAGTCACTGGGTCAATCCATCTCATGAAGAATCTTCCTCTCCTGAGCTGACCATTTACCCTTCCAAGCATGATGTCCTTCTCTAAGGACTGGTCCCTTTTGACAATATGTACAATGTATGTGAGATGGTGCTGGGAAATCCTTGCCTCTAAGGAGGAACTAGATTTTACCCTCTCTAATGCAGACCTGTTTATTTTCTTAGTAGTCTACAGTGTGTTCAATATTTGCCTCTAGCACCACAACTCAGTAATGAATTATTCTTCTGTAACCCTTAGTCATTGTCCACATCTATGAAGTATAGCAAGTAATTATAAAGACCGAGGTCTGGACCAGGCACACCTTAGTCCCTAGACTGGCATGATTACTTCTCAGTACTCTGGAAAGATCTCTGACTTCAGCTTTATCTAAAGCATTTTGTCTTTTGACTTCCTGACTGCTGGTGCCAAGAGGGAGCCAAGCAAGATGTAACTGTTAAAAACCTCAAACTCTCCATCCATCATGATGTTGACAACTGGCCCAGTGGTAAGAATCTTTGTCTTCTTGATGTTGAGCTCCAGTCCATATTGAAGGCAACAGTCCTTGACCTTCTGCAGAAAGTGCTTCAGGTCTTCCTCAGTTTCAGCAAGCAAGGTTGTGTCATCTGTAGGTTGTTTATGAGTCTTCCTCCAATCTTGATGCCATATTCCTCCTCATAAAGTCCAGCTTCCAGAATGATCTGTTCTGCATGTAGATTGAAAAGTATGGTGACAGGATGCATCCCTGACATACTCTTTCCTGATTTTGGACTATGTAATATTTTCCTGCTCTGTTCTGAGAACTGCTTCCTGGTTCAAGTATAGATTTCACATAAGCACAATCAAGTGTTCTGGGATTCCCATTCTTCTCAAGGTTAACCATAGTTGGTTGTGGTTCACACAGTCAAATGCTTTTGGATAGTCAATGAAACACAAGTAGATATCTCTCTGGTACTCTTTGTGTTCTGCTAACATGCAGCTGACATTGTGATAATGTCTTTAGTGCCATGACTGCTAGGATCAGAAAGTTTGAAGATGTTGGCAGTTAAGGCCAACTCACAAGGAGAGCAGATAGAAGACACTCAGTTTCCTCAGTGAATGCAATAGTATATAGAAATGGTGAAACTAAATAAAAAAGTATTTTACTTATTTTTAATAAACACATTTCTTTCATGTTTGTATTTCATGTATATATTTCATGTTGCAGCAATATATAAATTAACCTCCCTCTAATTATGTTTTCAGGACTTCAGTTTTCCTTTACAAAGGCAATTAATGTCACCATTTTTATATCTTTTCTTGTATTAAGTATTCAGTAATATTTTCTCTAGATTGGGGTGTGCAGAGAAATCTTGCAGATACTGATACTGGAATAACAATGCTTGCAATCCTTTTCTCAGGTTTTTCCTTGTTCCTAAAAAATCTAATTCATTAAATCTCATATGTTTGAACTTTGTGACCAAGTTCCTTTAGCTATACTTTATTAAATTATTTTTCTAAAGAAAATAAGAGTATAAACAAGATCAAAAGAAGCCTTTCGTTTTTACCACTGAAATGGAATTGTTTTCAAGCATTTTAGAAAGAATCAAATTACATAAATAATTATTTGGTTTTCATTACAATAACTTCCCCAAAATCTCCTTTCCACTGCTTTCTTTACCTGCATAGATATGTGTGTGTGCAAGTATGTGTATTATATAGATATAAGCATGGATAGTATTCTTTTTCTAAGGAATCCCTTGTGCCTGCCCACATAATCTAGTGACATGTTTGTCTATCTGTTCTCAGATCCTCCTGAGTCTCTGCAGGACACAGCAGTGAAGAAATCAAAGTTAGAGGGGTTTGCAACATGATGCAAGGATATTTCTACAAGTAACTCTAGGTTCTGTCCACTTTACATTAGAAAATTCTCTCATTGTCTTTGAAAATAGAAGAAAGTGCCAAGGTTTCCTCTTGAAAGTTTGACTCTGAAGGAAGAGGCTGTCTCCTCACAGAGGGCCATAGTAGTTTTGCTACCAAATGGAGCTAAAGTTCAAATGTCTTTTTTTCTACTACAAAATATTTTCTTCATCTGATTTTCCATTTCTCACTCATGAAGCCGGGAAATGCACACTATAATAATGTGACCTTTCCAGTGTTGTAAGAATTACATAAAATGGTGTCTTCACAGAAGTGAAGTACTCCAAGGGAAGTACTCCATTTCCAGACCCTCAAATCACCAGTGGAACATAGACAGTTGGAGAAAGTTCTAGACTCTGCCCTACTCTCTTATTTTCTTGCTAGAGCAAGGTTATATAATTCATTCTGATAAGATTAATAGCAAACTATTTATAAGAAATCTTAGGACAATGTAGTACCAAATGAGTGACCTGCTGCAAAAGTCTATGGTGTTCAACATTAATACATCCTCTTTTTCTTGGTTTCCTAGCTCCTCCATGTTCCTTGGATTCAGATTTGCAAAGCATCTCCCAGAGGCTCAGCCCCATAGAGGAATGACTCATGAACATAGGTAGCTGGCTAGTTTTGGAGAAACTGGTGAGCAGTGGGCCAGGATCTTATAGACTGTCACTTGTGGCACAGCTATAAAATGACTGTGGGTAATGCAGGCTGATGGTACAGAGGCTGGTGAGCAGCTGAAAGGTGTGTCCATGTGAACAAGTTTTTCCAAAGGAGAAAAGCAACTGGAGTTGAGGTCCCACGAACTTATGTAAGTCTTTTGGAGGATAGAGCTTGTATACCATCAAAATCCCCTCTTCTTAATACAATAATTACTTTAGCCTAAAATAAACATTTAAACTTTTGGCTAGGGAAGAACAATTTTGAGTGATAAACTTTAGACATCGAGAAGCAGCTTCTGATTCTATGTTGATGACTAATGTAGAACTCATAGACTTTGGAAGGGAGATGTGATCTGTCCTTTTTGAACTGACTGTTCTTGTCTGTTATAGTTATCTTTTGCAATTTTCCTGTAATTATTATTCAAGATCAACACTTTCATTATGTTACTATTTAACAGAACATGCACATCTCCTCCTCAAACACATGTGCAAGATGAGAAAACATTCCCTTATGAAACTTAAAATCTCTTTAAGAATCTGAGCTTTAGTGTCTATAATCACTGATGAAGTCTTTTTATGTCCTTGACATTTTTCTAAATGAACTTCTGTGATGTCAAACCTGGACTAGTAGTTTGTCTTCCAGTGTATTGGTTGAAGTGTTAAGGGGGAAGGCGACATGTCATTTGGGAATTTTTCTTTTGGTGTTTTTGCAGATTCTAAGCAATAGTGTGCCTGCAATTGTGAGTAGTCTGGCAGGCATGATTAGGGCCCTGCAGACAAGCTAATCACTGTGAATATTCAAAGCCCCTGGTATGTGAAATTCAGGCTAATTCAACCATTCTTCATGGCCACCCAGGCTGCTTCCTTGAGTATATTTGAAAAAAAAAGAAGAAGAAAGGGGTGGGGGGAGATCCAGACAGCAGCTGCAGAAAATTTAGGGCCCCTTTTCCTCTTGAGTGAGAGTTTCCAGAAAGAAAAATAAATGTCAGGATTTGTTCATCTCGTTGGCAAGGCAAACATTCCCTCTGTACAGAGGAGGGTGAGTTGAGGAATGTTGTGGTTTCTAAGATTTTATTCTGGAGATACAGTACAACACACACCTTCTTTGAGTGGGCCACATCATACCTTTTAATAAGGCAGGGACTAGAAAGCAGGCTTTGTTTTCAAAATATGTTTCCTTGGCACCGGTTGCAGGGATTTGGTGTGTGGTTCATTGTCAAAGCTGCTGTGGGTGGCAAAAGCACTGGCCAGAGGCACATGGAATGTTTCAATTCCACAGTTTACTCAGGCCATTTACCTGCTCCTAACACCTGTACTGTAATGACAACATTTAAGGATTTGGTGGGCTTATAATCTATGTAATAAGAAGGTCAAAGCTAGCAGAAACTTTAGGAGCAAATCTCTTCTGTATAGAGCCAGAAAGTGAATATTTCAGGCTTTTGTGAATTATATAGGCTGTGTGGAAACTATTAAACGCTACTCTTGCTTGCAACTGTCAAGTGAAGTCAGCGCCAGAGGAAATGTAAACAGGGGGCGTGGCTGTGCTCCAATAAAACTTCATTTACAAAACCTGCCTCTGGCTGGTTGTAGTTTGCCAACCTTTGGTTAGTTCCTTGGTTCCTTTTATGTAGCAGAAAACTGGAATTCTTCAAAGATTGAAAGAGTTTGTCACTATCACTTGCCAATTAGTGGCATGACCCAGAATACCAAAAGTCTCATGTGACATTCTTTTATTTTTTAAGTATGAGGTTTTCTCTGAACATGAAAATAGTTCTCCTGCTGCTTCAAAAGCCTCTAGAAGAAAGAGACAACCCCGCCTTTTCAGTTTTATGATCTCTGCTGGAGCAAATGTCTGAACCAGAGAATGCCACTAGTCTTTGAACTTTTAATGCAGAGAAATATATTAAAAATGTTGTTGTTATGTACCTAACAACCCTATGTACGGCACTTCTGACTCCTGCCCTATCCTAAGCCAGTCTCACTGACTCTGACATGCCTACCCCCATTACTCCAGTTACCATGTTAATCCATCTCATCAGGGTCTTCCTCTCCTGTGCTGTCCCTCCACCCTTCCAATCATGATGTCCAGTTTTAAGGACTGATCTCTCCTAGCAACATACACAAAGTATCCTTGCCTCCAAGGAGAAGCCTGGTTTCACCCTCTCCAGATCGGACCTTTTAGTTCTCGCAGTTCACGGTATCTTCAACACTTCTCCAGCACCACAGGTCAAAGGCATTGATTCACTCTGCTCTGGCATGGACTCAGCTCCTGCCCAGACCCAGCAGAATATAAAAGAATAGACCAATATCAATCTGCTTTAGTCTTTGAGTTGTGATGATGGAAAGCAATATTGAATATACCATGAACTGGCAAAAAAGACTAAAACACAAACCCAAAGCCTTGTACATGTTATCAGAAGGGGCCCATACTCGATAAAGCTGATAGCCAGCAAAAAAAAAGAGGCAGACTTACATCATCCTGAGTGAAATTATCTCAGTCACAAAATTACAAATACTGCATAGTACCACTGTTATAAAACAGGTCTAATGGGATGGGAGAAAAATGGGATAAGAGTACATAGATAATGACCACTGAATTGGAATAAATGAAAGGAGAAGTGTCTAAATGGAATATGTGATTAGGCATTATATGTACAACAACAGCCCAGAATAAGATATATTGCAAGGAGGACTGGTGTGAAGGTGAGGGAGTGGGGAAGGGAGGCAGTTGTGCAGTGACAATGAAAGGCATAAAGGAGAGAGAAGGGGTAAAATATACAACAACGAATGAATGAAAAATCTAACCTCTGTAATGTTCATTAAAATAACAATTAAAATAAAATTTCATTTAAAAAAAGAATTGAATTGACAGAGTAACTAGAACAATGCACTTAATTAGGCTCAGCCTTGATTGTGAGGGCAGCCCAGAACAGGACAGTGTTTCTGTTGTGCACAGGGTAACTCTGAGTCGAAACTCACATTTTGGCACCTAACAATAATGACATATAAAATGGAATTATGCTCATTAGATACAGACTCTTGTTTAAAGCAATGAGTGGGAGAAATAATTTCTAACAAGAGAGAAACAAAATATTCGAGTACTGGATATTTGGAGAGCTTGTTTGTTTATTGGCATCCTGGTTGTTCAGAACTCCCATTCCTGTCTTCTGCTTATTCTGGTATTTCCAACCCATCAAATTCTGGTCTAAGTCCTTTGTGTTTTGTGACTCTCTGGGAGCTAGTGTCCTTACCTATGATAGAACTGATTTCATGTTTCTCCTTTGTGATGTTGTATTCTTTATTGATGTCATAAAACCCAAAAAATTCCACTGCGTGGAGTTAATTCTGACTCCGGAGATCCCGTGCAAAAGTATAGAATGGCTGCAAAGAGTTTCCAAACCCGTAAATCTTTGGGGAAAAATTTTAAATAAATAAATAAAGGCAGCATAGAGTCTCTTTTTCATCCATCAGTGTGGCTGGTTAGTTCTAAATGCTGTCTATCAGCATCTTAATACTTAGACCACTGTGTCACCAGTGTTCCTGTGATGTCATAATAGTCTTTAGTTCATTAGATTTTATTCTATATTTCTCATGAAGATTAATAAGTGGAGAACAGGGCACTGAGAGTAAATATTTTGCAATGCTATTCAGACAAAGACACAAACATATAATATTAGAAAAAATTTAGAATATACAAATATTTTTCCTTTTTTTGTCAGAAAAGAGAATGCTAAAGAATGTGTGAAGGAGAAAATGGAGCCAGAGCAGGTTTCTACGTCAGGATCATCTTGGGTAGGGTACAAGGGAAAGGATGCCCTAGAAGGGTCTGAGGAAACTATAAAGGAGGTGTAGAAATGAGTTGCTCCTCAAGCTATGCCCCGGTGTGAGGATGCTGGCAAAATTAGTTTATTCTACTCCTGTAGACCCCTTTATAGACTCTATGAATCATTAATTATGATAAGTGTGAACATATGTCATGCAAAGATTCCTTCTTCTTGTTGTTAATTGCTGTCGAGTCGTACATGACTTATAGCGACCCTATGAATGAAAGACCTCACTTGTACAACTTTCATTATTTCTCCACGTTCATAGAGTTCTCGAGGCAAGCTATTTCAGAAGTGGATGCTTCTAAGCTTGTTTTAATTAGGGAGCTCATAACTATCAGAATGAAATCCAAATGCTCTTAGCTTAATATCACATCCAAGTGAAATTGTGCTTAAGATTATTCAAACAAAGCTAGAAAAGGACTTTGAAAGGAAACTACCAGAAGTTCAACCTGAATTCAGAATAGGCCGTGGAACAAGGAATACCAATGGCACATAATAGCAATTACAACTATAAAAGAAGTTTATGGGAGTGATGAAGAACTCCTTGAATTTGCATATACTTTCAGGCTTCGGTACTAAGAATTTTCCTACCATTTATTTGTATATAAATATATTTATTCATTAAGCAAACATTTATTGAGCTTTTTATATATAAAAAATGTTCTATCTAAGACATTGGGTAAAGACATAGTTCTTGTTTTCAAAAAACTTAAGTATGTGGGAGAAAAAAAATCAGTTTCTGAGATTTGCTGCAAGAGGCATACCTAAGGTATCACAGATAAAATTCCAAACTCAAACTCATTGCTGTTGGGTTGAAACTGATTCATAGCTGACCCTCTAGTGGATTCTGGTACAGTAAATTACACAAGAGATTGCTTCTCTTTCTCTTGGTATTAATCTTACAATATCCCTTCACAGGTTCTGCATAAACACAATAAGGTGTTCTGAAATTCCTATTTTTCTGAATGTTATCTGGAATTTATTCTGATCCACACAGTCATATGCCTTTATATAATCAATAATAGAAAAGATTCCTTACTCACAATTTAGGAAATAGTGAGTTAATACCTGCCATTTTCTGATCTCAGAATTATCCAAGGTTTCAACCAACCAGTGTGTGCTAGGAATCTCTAAGGCAGGGGTACACATTGTCATATTTTCCAAACATATTGGATCGTAAGATCTTTTTTACATCAGAACACGCAATGGGACAAATACCCCCACAACACAGATGAGAGAAAAATGCGTCTCTCCATTACCCATGTCATGTTCCTCTGGCTGAGAGAGAGCTGCCATGAGTCCAATTGTTTACGATAATAATTATGGGGACTCATAATGCACTTTTTACATCAAAAAGTATTAAAATGGTGGCAGACCAAAGAGTACTATGTCAGTTAGAATGCACATACTTTATGTCTTTAAAACTTTCTCCCCCTAATCCTTCAATTACTTCCCAAAGTTATCCCTTTGTATCAATATTAGCTCTAATGTACATATACATATACATACTCTATATGTATATATAGAATTTGTCTCATAGGCTTTCTAAGGCTGTAATCTTTACAAAAATAAACTGACACATCTTAATCCATGAACCAGCTGGTGGATCCCAACTGATTAGTTAGCAAACTAGTGTTTAAACACTGTTCTTTCACGTTTAATCATGTTTCTTTAAGTATTTAACCAAGGTTCCTTCAAGGACATGATTGCTATTGGTATATTGCCATTGCTTATGCCATTAGGTAGAAGTTAGGTCTAGCTCATCACAACACACAGTGTAGAGTGAAACACTGTCTCATTCTGGGCTGCCTTCATGATTGTGTTTTCCCCAGACACACAGCTAGTGCTCTGTTTGAGCTCATTGTCACAGTGACTGTGTGAGTGCATCTCTTTAAGGTTTATTCACTTTCCTCAACATTACCAAGCATGATGGTCTTTATTCCAGACTGGTCCCTCCTGATAACAAGTCCAAAATATATCTCACATACTTCTTTCTCATTTATCTCACATTCTACTTTCTTTTTTTTTCTTTCCATTTTTTTAATGGTAATTTTAATGAAAGTTGACAGAAAAGTTAGATTTTCATTTATTGATGGTTGCACATTTTCCTCCTTACCTCCCCCATTCACTTTTTAAAAACAAAAGTATTCTTTCATTGTTGAATAATTTCCTCCCTTCCTCCCACAACCCCTCCCCCAGTTCATTTTGCTATGCACCTTTTATTCTGGACTATAGTCATGCAAATAATGCCTAATCATATATTCCCTTTAAACAGTTCTTTCCTTCATCTGTTCCAATGCAGTATTCATTATTTATCCTCTCTTTTCTTAGTTACCACATAACTTCCTTATCAGTCCTGTTTTATAAAAGTAGTGTTATAAAGTATTGTTCCTTTCGCTCAGCATGATATCTTCCAGGGTCACCCATGTTGTGAAATATTTCAGGAATTCCTTGTTTTTCAGTGCTTTGTAGTATCCTATTGTGTGAATATACCGTATTTTTCCTACTCCTTCATTGGTTGATGGGCACTTGGATTGGTTCCATCTCTTTGCTATTGTGAACAACACAGCAATAAACATAAATGTGCATATATCTGTTTGAGTAGAAGCTCTGGTTTCTAGAAGCTCTAGGGTATATTCCTAGGAGTGGAATTGCTGGGCCAAGAGGTATTTCTATTACCAACTTTTTGAGAAAGCACCACACTACCTTCCACAGTGATTGTACCATTTTACATTCACACCAACAATATTCACTGTTCAGGGTTCCAATCTCTCCACAACCTCACTAACATTTGTTGTTTGCTGCCCTGTTTAACTTTGTTACCGGGGTAAGATGGTATCTCATAGTTATCTTGATTTACATCTCTCTAATAGCTAGGGATTTTGAACATTTCTTTATATGTCTGTTTGCCATCTAAATGCCTTCTTTGATGAAGTGCCTATACATATCCTGTGCCCATTTTGTGAATGCATTGTTTACATTTTTCTTTTTTTTCCAATATATATATATATATATTTCCATTTTATACTGGCTTACTTACAAAGTTCTTATACATTATTTTTCATACTTGAAATTTACCATTTACTAATATAGAATACTTCACAAATTTGCATGTCATCCTTGTTCAGGAGCCATGATAGTATTATCTATTGTTCCAATTTTAATATATGTGCAGCTAAAGCGAGCACTGCTTCTGTTTTTCTTGTTACAGTTCTGGAGTATCTTATAAATTTTAGATAGTAAATCCCTTATCAGATATGTCATTGTCAAATATTTTCCCCCCAGTTTGTGGATTTCCTTCTTACCCTGTTGGAGAAGTGACCTCAAATCCTACTACATAGCTGTGGTGGTCAAGACAGCATGGTACTGGTATAGCAACAGACATATAAATCAATAGAATCGAAGTGAGCACCCTGAAATCAGCTCATCCACTTATTGTCAACTGATCTTTGACAAGGAGAGGGACTTAGTCTAGGTGGAAAAGATAGTCTCTTTAACAAATGATGTTGGTACAATTAGAAAACCATCTGTAGAAAACTTTAGCAAGACCCACACCTCACACCTTATACAGAAACCAATTCAAGGTGGATCAGAAACATAGAAATAAAACCAAAGACTACAAAACTCATCAGAGAAAAGCTAGGAAGAACACTAGAAGCCCTAATCCACAGCATGAACAATCTTCAAAAAATAATGAAAAATGTACAACCAGGAGAGAGTAAAATAGATGAATTGGACCTTCTAAGAATCAAAACCCTATGCACATCAAAAACCATTCTGCTTTTTAATGAACACTTTGTCTGCACTTATTCCAAGAAAGTTTTGTTTATTCTTCTGACAGTCCATAGTATATTCAATATTACTTACTGATATCATAATTCAAAAGTATCATTTTTTCTTCTTTCCCCCTTTCTCCTTTTCACACTTTCAAATAAATATGAACTCTCTTTGCCATCAAATCAAAATGAACTCACAGTTGTCTCTCCTGTGAGTTTTCAGGAGGCTGTAAATCACACAGGAGATTTCCCAACTTTCTCCTCCAGAAGCACCAGAAAGACACATATTATGTATTTTCTGTTTCTTATTTTCTGCTGGTGAGATTTTCAATTTATGATTCTGAATCTACTCAATTAAGTGAAAAGACTAGTCAATCCTCATGTGAATAAACCAACATATCCTAGTCTCATATTCCCACCGAACCATGTGGCAAAGTAAAACCCTATGGCTAATAAAGCCATTTTTGAACAATAAACCCTTAACATTGAAGACCAACCATTGGCTTTTCTAGCCATTATCTTTCATATTTGAAAAATTAACTTGCCCTTATAATCATCTTACTAATAACTATTTTAATGAAAATGTATAAGGGAGTTACTTTATTTCTCATGTTTTAATATCCCCTTTTTTATAGTTGATTTTTTATTTCCCCTTCCTTATCAAATCAATACTTTGAGGGAACAAGTATGTGCTTATTGTTGAAGAGTCTTCTGTTCAGTTTTGTAAACTTTGAGAATATTTATCCAAAGATAAACTTATAGACTTAGACAAGCAAAGTCTAGTTTAGGGCAAGCCATTATGTTGCAGCAAGCAACACTAACACATAGCATAAAGTACCTTCTCGTCATCTGGTTCAATTCTGGTAAATTTACTACCAACCACCTGTGTCTAGGTACAAATGGGCATCAGACACAAATTCAGGAGTCTGCACTTCTACTTGGGTTCCAGATAGGCTGATCTCGTCACTCAGTCTTAGTACCCACAAACGGCCAAGTCAACAAGAGAATGACTCTCATGACTCCCTGACAAGAATTTAATAATAATCTCTAGAAATGGAGAAGCATTGGCCTTGTTCCAGTGCTATATTATTTTTTCTTGTTCCTAGTTCGTGCCTGTCCTTAAATGACTACTTTTTTCCCTTTGACCAAATGCAAATGATTTTTATTTTTTTCTTTCTGTCTCCAATCTTATTGTAATACTTGTCAGAGGGAATTAAAGTGTAACACTACTCTTTTTTCATTATAGTGCTGATATTGTCATTTAAAATAATGAGGATTCCACTCTATATAAGTGACAAAGAACTAACATTCTTTATCTCATCCTGTAGTTCCTTTTTCCTCACAAAGAAGCTGGCTCAGATAAAAATGATCTCTGAACTGAAGCCAAATTAATTGTGTAATGATACTTTGCCAAATGTATTATAGAAGGACTCCCCTGTTTTAAGCTGTTTTGTGGAAGAATTTCTCTAATAAATATGAGTTTTAAACCCTTAATTAAATAACAAGCAATAATTTCATTCACTTAGAATAAGACAGGTCTGATAATGGAAACTATCTTTTGTACATCTCTGTTGGTATTACATTGTCATTCTTTTGGCATGGTCTAATAGAAAGCTTGGTGATTCTCTCACTCTCTGCTCTAAGATATGAGAAAAACAGGGCCAAACTTTACCACAAAATGAAGAAAAGTTTGAAAACTCACATATGTAAATATCTGTGAATATGCATGACATTTATCTTTTATATTCTTTTCAAGATAATTGATTCCTTGGATTTATGTTCAGATCATATCTAATGAAATATCATTCAATAATATTGAATATTCTATGTTTTCCTAAAGATATTGCTCACTTATTGGCCACTCTTTTGATAATGCTTATGCAAAACCTATACTAGGACAAGGAAGCAGGCTTCAGAACAGAGCAGAGAAACACTGTATGGTTCAAAATAGGGAAGGGTATATGCCAGGAATATATCCTATCTTCATAAATTTTCAATCTATATGCAGAATAGATTATCCAGGAGGATGGGATCTATGAGGAGGAATGTGGCATCAGGATCAGAGAAAGACTCATCAACAACCTGCTTTGTGCATATGACACAACGCTGCTTCCTGAAACTGAGGAAGACCTGAAGTTCTTGCTGTCAAAGTCAAGGACTGCATCCTTCAATATGGATTGAAGTTCAGCATCAAGGAAACAAAGATTTTCACCACTAGGCTGACTGACACAATCATAATTGATGGTGAAGAAATTGAGATTGTCAACAGCTTCAGTTTGCTTGGCTCCACAAAAACATTCTTGGTATCAGCAGCAAGAAATCAAAAGACAAATTGCATTGGGAAAGTCTGTTGTCGGGGACCTCTCTAGAGTACTGAAGGACAACAATGTCAGTGTGGAGACAAAGATGTGCCTGATCCAGGTCATGGTCATCTCAACTACTTTCTATGCATCAGAAAGCTGGACAATGACTAGGGATGATAGAAGAATTGATGCTTTTGAGCTGTGATGCTGAAGAAGAGTATTGAATATGCCATAGACTTGGAAGGAGAACAAGTAAGTTTGGCCTGGAGAGAGTGAAACCAGGCTGCTCTCGGAGGCAAGTGTTCTGAAGCTTCATCTGGCATACTTTGGGCATGTTGCAAGGAAGGACCAGTCCTTGGAGAGGGACGTTATGATTGGGAGTGTGGAGGGACAGCGCAGAAGAGGAAGACCCTCAATGAGATGCATTGATTCACTGACAGGGGTAATGAAAGTAGGTGTGTCTGAGATAAAAAAGTTGGCCTTTTGTGACTGAGATATTTCACTCAGCATAATGTTTGCATAGTGCCTCTCTTGTAAAAAAGGACTGACATCAGAGTTGCAAGGAAACTAAGAGGGAATAAATAGTATATGCTGCATTGAAGCAGATGAGGGAGAGTACTGCTCAGGAGAAATATATGATTACATATTATTGCCATGACAACAGTCCAGAATGAAATCTGCATAGTGAAGTAGACTGGAGCAGGGGCTGGGGGGGATTGTCTAACAGTGAATTTTTTATTTTATTTTTACACTTGTCAAAGAAACAAACAAACTGGGGGAAGGGGGTGCAGGGAGTAAAGTGTGCAACAATGAATGAATGGAAATTAAAAAAAAAGCACAGGATAGAGCAGAGTTCAGGGCTGTTGTATGTAGGGTTGCTATGAGTTACAAGTGACTTGACAGCACATAACAACAATAACAACAACGTTAAATAGTGTTAAAATAGTAAAAAAATAATTCATAACAATACTAAGTTATCACGCAGTTATTTGTATATCACAAGAGAAGTTCTTTACAAAACTGCCAAACTGAAAAGAGAAATAAACAAATCAACAATTTATAATCCAAGTTTTGAAAATCACTTAGTTTTTAATAATGCAGACCTAGATTAAAGACATAGAAAACCTAGCCATAAACATTAACTTTAACAATTCATAACCCTAGTTGGCCTAATTTACATTTCAAGAGCACTTAGACCTGTACCACCAAAATACACATTCATGTCAGGTTTAATGGAATAGCCGTTGAGATAGATGACCATATTTTTTAAAGAAATAGCATATTTATTTGCCATCCACTCCATCCCCTCTTGAGAAGTGCTTTGTAGGTGCCAAAAAACAATGTTTTTCAGATTCGCATTTAAAAAATAGTATGTTTAAGAAGATACTTTCTGATGGGAGGAAGCAAATTGGTAACCAAATGTAGAAGACATGTGTTATTTCCATAAAAATACAGTATGTTGTGAACCATATAAATCCCTCTAACAATAACAGATATTAAAAGGATGCATAGGTATTTAGCCCTAATGGAATTAAAGTAAATTCAGTAACAAAAAGATATCTGCAAAATCCCCCGTTACAGTAAATTAATAATCATGCTTCTACATAACTCATTAATTAAAGAGAAATTCATGTATAAACTAGTAATATATTAATAAAAGAAATGAAAATGAAAATATGATTATAAAAATTTGTATTTTTCTAGAGCTTCAGTTATTAGAGGATATTTTACACCATTAAATGCTTCTCTTCAAAAAGATAAAGGATTTATGATCAGTTACTTGCTATGCTTCAGAGAGTTGGACAATGACTAAAGATGGCAGAAGAAGAATCGATGACTTTGATTTGTGGTGCTGGAGAAGAGTCTTGAACATACCACGGACTTCCAAGAAAACAAATAATCTGTCTTGGAGAGGGTGAAACCATGTTTCTCCCTAGAGCTAGGATTTTGAAGCTCCATCTTACATCTCCATCTCTTTGAGTATGTGGCCAGGAGATACCGGTCTTTGGAGAAGAACATCATTCTTGGAAGGGTGGAAAGACAGCACAGGAGAGGAAGACCTCAGATGAGATGGATTGATACAGTAACTGGGACAATGGAGGTTGATGTGTTGGAATTAGTGAAACTGGCTCAGGACAGGGCACGGTTCAGAGCTGCTGTCCATAGGGTCACTATGAGCTGCAGGTTAGTCTACAGCACATAAAAACAACAACAAGTTAACTTCAACCACAGCGAATTAGAGAAACAGAAATTATAATCTCCAAATAAGCAGAAAACAGTAAGTTAAAGATAAAAATTGATATTGATAAAGCTGAAGAGGGGAAAAAAATGAAGTAAAAATTGTGAAACCAAGCAATGTTTTCCCTCAGAATCAATACAATTAATACAGCTTTTTTCAGTGTTACCAAGAAGAGAGAAAACATATCACTATCATAAATGAAAATGAGAATATTACAACAGATCAAACAGACAATAAGAAAGTATTATGAGAAGTTAACAGCTGCTAAATTCAACTTGTTGACTGTGAGATAAATTCTTTGAAAGAAAGAAACTACAACATCTATTCTTCATAGTTTTATATTTATTAAATGAATAGAATATAGATTTTAAAATACTGCAACAAGAAAATGTTATAGGCACGTGTATCAGGTGCACCTTAGTCTCCAGAGAAACACCGTTGCTCTTGAGTATTTTAGAGAGGTCATGGGTAAACTCTACCAAGCAGTTGATGAAGACATACCGATACAATTGTTTTTGCGTACCATCCAGTCAGAATCGACATATAGCTGACCCTCCAGTGGGTTTTCAGAGGCAGTTAATCATGTGGGAGGAGACTGACTATCCTCCTGAAGAGCAACTGCTGCATTTGTTCCATGTGCCTTTGGAATTGCAGGACAGATTCTTACCACTTGGCCACCAGAGCTTCCTAATTCTGTTGCTGTTGTTGCTGTTATGTGCCATTGAGTCGTTTGCGACCAATAGCGACCCTATGTACAACAGCCCTAAACTCTGCTCTGTCCTGTCCCAATCACACTGTCTCCGATACACCCATCCCAATTACACTAGTCACTGAATCAATCCACCTCATAGAGGACCTTCCCCTCCTTCGCCGTCCCTCCACCCTCTCAAGCATAGTGTCCCTCTCCCAGGACCACTCCCTCCTTACAACATGTCCAAAGTATGTCAGATGAAGCCTCAGAATCCTTGCCTCCAAGGAGCAGCCCGATTTAACCCTCTCCAGGATGAATCTGTTTGTTTTCCTGGCAGTCCATGGTACCCTCAATACTCTCCTCCAGCACCACAGTTCAAAGGCATCAATTCTTCTTTTATTCTCCCTAGTCATTGTTCAACTCTCTGATGAATAACAAGTGATTGCAAAGACCATGGCCTATATCAGTCGCACCTTAATCTCCAGAGAGACACCATTGCTCTTCAGTACTTTTGAGAAGTCCCTAACAGCAGACTTTCCCATCACAATACGTCTTTTAATTTCCTGGCTGCTGGTGCCAAGAGTGTTGACTGTGGAGCCAAGCAAACTAAGGCTGTCAGCAATCTCAATCTCTTTACCATCCAATCTGGTGCTGCCAGTAGTGAGAATCTTTGTCTTCTTAATATTGATCCTCAATCCATATTGAAGGCTGCAGTCCTTGACCCTCTGCAGCAAGCACTTCAGGACCTCCTCAGTTTCAGCAAGGAGGGTTGTGTCATCTGCATAACGCAGATTGTTGATCTTCCACCAATCCTGATGCCACACTTCTCCTCATAGAGCCCAGCCTCCCAGATAATCTGTTCTGCATACAGGTTGAAAAGGTATGGAGACA
>NW_006399858.1:158560-161573 GCF_000299155.1 Elephantulus edwardii
GGAAGGCCTTTAACCTCTCTCCATTAAGAACAATGTTGGCTCTTGGGTTTTCGTCATTTCTGAATAATCTTCAGCCAAAATTTCACTTGTGTATTATATTAATTACACTGTTACATAATTTTGGTACCTTTTTGGATTTTTTTCCCTTTTTCTCTTTTTTAGTTTGTTTGTTTTAAATTTTTACAAATATAGATCTCTTCTAGTCAGTTGACCAGGTCTCTGTCTTACAATTTTTTTTTTACACAGATGAATAAGCATAGTCTAGAGCTGCATTTGTTTGTTGAAAAAACGTCAATTGTTATTCCGTCAATTCCTAAAGTCTTAACCTATGTGAATGTCTTCAGTGCTACCTAGACTTTTTATTTTAGTACCATTGGTTCTTGAGCATATGCTACTTCTTGAAATGTTTCAGCATAGACCAAGTTTTTTTGCTACAGTGTCTAGATGTTTCTTCAATCTTTTTTAAAAGAAAATTTTCATTGTACGCATGTTTACTTAAAAGATCATATACATTGTTTTTCATACTGGATCTTTCCATTTCTTTTTATCTTTCGATACTTCCTGAGTCATTAAATATTTTGCCCATTTAATCCTTTAGTATTGCAGTTTAAGGTTGGAATTTTTTTCTTCAGTTGCTTCTGATTGAGAAATGGTGAGCATGCTCTTCCCTTTTGATTTTATAACTTCAGATCTTTGTATTTTTTATAATATTTTTTCTTCTTCAAGTACCTTTTGACATCTTAATTTAATTTCATATTTTCTTGAGCTCCTTTATGTTCTAGGGCAAGTTTCAGAGTCTCTTCTGACATTTATTTTGTTTTCCCCCCTTTTTCTTCTGTCTTTATAATAACACTATCACTTTCGTCATGGATGATTTCCTTGATATATTACCATAGCTTATCTGTTACATTATTATTCATTGAAAAAATATATTTTTGAGGTGGTTTAAAATATGAATGAGATGTCCTCCAGCTTGTATTTTGGCTTTTGTGAACTCTTAAATATTTTCAGCTTCAATTTTAATTTGTGTTATTGATTGTATATTACACAGAACACTCTTGATCTTATTCTAATTTTTTATATTCTCCATCATCATATTCCACAGATTTAGTTGATTAATTAATTAATTAATTTAATTAATTGCCTTATAATTGTTCTTATGAGGTCCATGTGTATCTTTGACACTCTTGTGTTTTGTCTTGTTTTTGTTTTTAAAAGTATTTACAATTAGTTACTTACTGGTCATGCAAAAATAATCTCTCATCCCATATTTATCACAAAAGCCATGTTTTCAAAGACTAATTTTGCTTCTTTGTATCTAACTTTTGTATTGTAATCACAATTATTAATTGAGTGACAATTATTATGAATGCATCTTGATGACATAAACAATCAATTTCAGGCCATAGAAGTGGATGGAAATTTTTGGTTTAATTTTTTTTTTACCTTTAGACTTAATTATCAGTGAGTATATTTGAATAATAGTAATATTAACAGGTCTTCCTTGTATGTTTATGAATATTATTCTATTACTGCCAGCATTGTACTTTTGAATAGCTTTTGGAATTTTCCTTTTTACAATAGAATGCATTCCTCTTCAATTTGTCATTGTTGGAATAGTAGTAGACTATTGAGATTGTTAACAATTTTAGCTTGCTTAATTCCTTAATCAACACTCTTGGCACTAACACTCAGGAAATCAAAAGATGAACTTCATTGTGATAATCTGCTGTCAGGGACCTCTCCAGAATGCTAAAAAGCAATGTCAGTCTAGAGACAAAGATGCAGCTGATCCATGCCATGGTCTTTGCAATTACTTGTTATGCCTCAGAAACTGGACCATGATTAAGGATGACAGAAGAAGAAGAATCTATGCCTTTGAGTTGTGGTCCTGGAGAAGAGTGTTGGACCTTTCATAGACTACCAAGAGAACAAACAGATTTGTCCTGTAGAGTGTGAAACCAAGTTGCTTCTTAGAGACTAGGATTTTGAAGCTCTGTCTCACATACTTTGGGCATGTGGCCAGCAGGGACCAGTCCTTGGAGAAGGACATCATGCTTAAAAGGGTGGGGGAACAGCCCAAGAGAAAAAGATCTTGGATGAGATGGATTGACACAGTAGTTGGAGTTAATGGAGTTAGGTACTTCAGAGTCAGTGAGATTGGCTCAGGATAGAGCAGGGTTCAGAGCTATTGTGCATAGGGTCATTATGAGTCACAGGCTACTCAATTGTACATAACAACAACAGCAACAATTACATATGGCTGTCTGATTTAAAACAGTCTGTTATCAGTGCAATTCTACTCATTAATGCCTAAGATATAGATCTACATTCCATTTCATCTTTTACAACTTCCAAATTTTCTAGCCAGTCTATGTTGCTGATTGCCTTTGAGTCAAGCATGACTCATAGCAAACCTGTGAACAAAAGGTCTGAAGCTTCTCTACAATTATCAACATTTATCAAAGTTCATAGAGTTTCCAGAGGCATGTTGTTTAGGAAGTGGATGCCACTCCTGCTTCCGAACCTGTCATAGTGTGTTATTGTTTTTTGGTTTTTTTAAGAAAAGAATCCTTGAAAATATATTATCAGAGAGAAGGAATGAGGGTGAAGTAGTGAACGTGGACAGCAAGCGGAGCTGGGCTTAGTCAGCCTCTTCCATGCGTGACGTGTCGTCGTCGCCCTCCAGTGGGGGCATCTCCTCAGTGACCGTGGCACTCGTGTCGTCAGCAGTGGGGTCGTCTTCATCAATACCCAGGCCGAGCTTGATCATCCTGTAGATCCTGTTGGCGTGGGTCTGGGGGTCTTCCAGGCTGAACCCAGAGGACAGGAGTGCGGTCTCGTATAGCAGGATGACCAGATCCTTCACGGACTTGTCGTTCTTGTCGGCCTCCGCCTTCTGCCGCAGGGTCTCGATAATGGAGTGATCAGGGTTGATCTCCAGGTGCTTCTTGGCCACCATGTAGCCCATAGTCGAGTTGTCCCTCAGGGCCTGCGCCTTCATGATTCGCTC
>NW_006399858.1:161673-167255 GCF_000299155.1 Elephantulus edwardii
CTCATAGAGCCCAGCCTCCCAGATAATCTGTTCTGCATACAGGTTGAAAAGGTATGGAGACAGGACACATCCCTGGCGTATGCCCTTCCCAATTTTGAACCATGCAGTGTTTCCCTGCTCTGTTCTGATGACGACCTCTTGGTCCAAGTATAGGTTTCACATTAGCATGATCAAGTGTTCTGGGATTCCCATTCTTCTCAGAGTCAGCCACAGTTTTTTATGATCTACACAGTCAAACGCCTTTGCATATTTTTTTTAGAAATTAGACGAGGGAGATTTTGTGAGGTCTGCATGATTTTGCATGGTACAACAAACTCCTTGATGGCTCTTTTTAGCCATGGTTTTTTGTTTTTGATTTTGTTTTTAACTCTTATCACATAGCTGAGTAGGATTATGGAAATATGAAGTGTTTATTAGCTACCAATAATAATAACTCAGCCAGTGAGGAGTTAGGGGAAGAACTCTTGAGGTAAAGAGTGATAACACGGTTACAAAATGGGCAAACAACATGGAAAGAATTTTCACAGAGGAAGATATGCAGATGGCCAACAACACATGAAGAAATGCTCAAAATCATTGGCAAAAGAGATACAAATCACAACCACAATGAAATACCATCTCACACAGTGGCAATGGCAAAGTTTAATGGGATAGCAAATAATAAATGTTGGCGAGGATGTGGTGAGAATTGTAAAATGGTACATCCACTCTGGTAGTCAGTTTGGCAGCTTTCCTCATAAGGTTGACCATAGAAATTCTATATGGCCCAGTTATTCCACTGCTTAGAATATAGCCCGAGAGAATGAGAACGGAGGCACAAATGGAGACTTGTACATCAATGTTCATAGCAGCATTATTCACTATCACATGAAGATGAAAACAGCCCAAATGTCCAACCATAATAGAATGGATTGAGGAATGATGATATGTTCACAAATGAAATAGTATTCAGTAAGCAGGAGCAATGATTTTTGCAAATCATTACCTAACTTTAGAGGGACTGGAGAATGCTATGCTGAGTGAATTAACTCAGTCCCATAAGGACAAATCCTGTATAAAACTATTCTTGTAGAATGAGTACGAGGATCCAAGGGGTAGGGGAGGAGTTTGGGGAAGCCGGTGGGGGGGGGGTGAGGTATTGTTAATCATAGGCTTACACAATTTGACAGGTGGAGGGGGTGAAGGTGAAGAAAATGGGAAAGATTCCGTTTGAAAAACAATCTATAAGAACTTTTTAAATAAACCGAAATTTTTTAAAAGTACAGCACAAAATCTTATAAAAAGGAAAAAATAATAGCACCCTTGCACTGTCACCAACAAATATAAAAAAGGAGAAATGAAGTAAGAAAATAGAAGCAAGATTAATGTTTCTGACTGATTGATAGAATAGTATATAAAAAGATGAATGGAAACATAATAGCTGTCAACTAAGAAATAGTGTCATAAAATAACACCTACATGGGAAAAGATATAGCTGTATACTTGAACGTTTACATGAAAATGTGGAGTCCTATAGAGAGTTCTAGTTGCCTAACCCTGAGGGAGATGTGTTGTTTAACCCCAAAGCAGCCTCTCTTTGGTCCTTCAAGTCCACCAGCACTCCATTTGAGAATAATTGACAATCTACTTCTGTGTGATTTACAGCTTTTCAAAACTTACTAAAGGGTCAACTATTAGCTAACTCAATGATTGGCAATGTATGTGTATAAACTCTCCAACTCAATGACAGGGGTGTGTGTGTGTGTTATATGTATATGTATATTTATTTATGTTTTTCTGTATTTGTGTGTGTGTTTTTGTTGTTGTTACATACCTAGTCAGAGCTGACTCATAGTTGATACTCAGGGGATTTTCATAGGGAGTACATTTTATAGGAGTAGATTGGTCTTTCTAGTCACTTGCTGCACTTCCAAGAGCTGGAAAGTAACTAAGAATGACAGAAGAAAAGTTGATGCCTTTGAATTGTGTTGGAATTGTTTTTATTGTTGTTAGGTGCCGACAAGTCAAGCATGACTCACAGCAACCCTATGAACAAAGGATCTGAATCCTGTTCTATTGTGTGCTATCCTCACACTACCTGACACACAAGAGCCCATTGCAGCAGTCACTGTATCAATCCACCTAGTTGAGAGTCTCTCTCTCCTTTGCCAATTCTATTCTTGTGAGATGGTATCTCATTGTTGTTTTGATTTACATTTCTCTTATTGCCGGTGGTTTTGAGTATTTCTTCACGAATCTATTGACCATCCAAATGTCTTCCTCTGTGAAAGATCTTTCCATGTCTTTTGTCCATTTTGTAATTGTGTTATCCATTTCTGTATATATGTATGCATGCATTTATTGATTGATTGTGGAGGTTCTATAGGATTCTGTAAACTTTTTATATAAGTCCCTGGTCTGAATTGGTATTGCCAAATGTTATCCCAGTTAGTAGGTTTTGTTTTCACTCTGTTGGAAAATGTTTTTGATGCACAGAGGGATTCATCAATTTTATCCTCCCTTGGTTGTGTAGACCTTTTGCCTAAGATCTTGCCCCTCCTAACAAAATGCCTAAAGTATGTGAGATGATGTTTTAACACCCTTCCAAGGAGCACCCTGATTGTACTTCTGTTCTTATGGCAGTCCACAGGATATTCAGTACTCTTCTTCAAAACCACATTTCAGACATGCTGTTCATTGCTCAATTTTCAGTTGCAGAAGGAGCAATAGAAATTACAGAGTTCAGGTGCATCTTAGCAATTAAACTGATATCCTTGTTCTTTAGAACCTGGGGGGCTCATTTACAGATTTTCTCAATGAAACACATCTTTTGATTTCTTGACTGCTGTTATCATAGCATAATGTTATTTGTGGATCCAAATAAAATTAAATTGTTGATAACGTCAGTCTTTTATCCATCTACCATGATATTTTCTCTTGGTCCAGTGTTGAGAATATCATTTACTTTCTTGTAATATTAATATCATACAGAAGAGAAATACTGATGAAGAGAATTAAAAATAGGCTATAACAATACATCAACAGAGAACTGCCAAATATTCAAGCTGGATTCAGAAGAGACATAGAATGAATGATATCATTGTTGATATCAGGTAATTTTTGCTGAGAGCACAGAAGGTCAGTGAAATGTTTACCTATTTTATTGACTATGCAATGGCATCTGACTGTATAGATCATAATAAATTATGGCTGACATTGAAAATAATGGGAGTTCTAGAGCATGTAATTGTCCTTGTGTAAAACATATACGTAGACCAAGAAGTAGTTGTTTGAACAGAACAAAGGCACATGCATGATTTAAAATTAGGGAAATGGATGTATCCTTTCCCCAAACTTAATATATGTGTCTGGAGGGAAATAGCTATAGAAGCTGTCCTATACAAAGAAGAATGTGGATTAAGGATGGGAGGAACTCTTATGAACAGCCTGTGTTATGCTGATGACACAATCTTGCTTGCATAGAGTGAAAAAGATGTAAAATTTTTGCTGTGTATGATCAAAAACTACAGCCTTTAATCTGGATTACATCTTAACATCAAGGGGGGGGATCCATAATTTTTTATTATCAATTATTATGTTGTATTCTTTGTATTCTGCATATTTTACCAAATTTATGTGAAATCTTAATAGTCTACTGTGGAATGAATTTGCATAGTTCAAAAAGGAAATTCTCAGCAAAAAAGCCATAAAGTAACTTTTATATTATTGTTATAACTTAATATCATCAATGAGTTTGTACAGTTTCTATGTATTGAAAGTCAAGAAGTCAAAGCAATATCACATTGGGTAAATCTGTGGTCAAAAATCTTCCTAAGGTGTTAAAAAATGTTTAAAAACCCTAGCTATCAGAGATATGCAAATAAAAACAACTATGAGATATCATCTCACCCCAGAAACAATAGCAAGTTCACCAAGCCGCAAAGAATAAATGCTGGTGAGGTTGTGTAGAGATTGAAACCCTTATAGACTTCTGGTTGAAGTGTAAAATGGTGAAATCAGTATGGAAGGTGGTTTGGTGATTTCCTGAAAAGTTGGAACAGAAATACCATTTGATCCAACAATACCACTACTGGAAATTAACCCTAAAGAACCAATAATCACCATCCAAACATCAAAACAACAGTTCAGAAGTATGTTAATCATATGTGGTAGGTAGTATACATTTTATGTCATGACTAGTGATGATTCAATCCATATTCTGGATTGTTGTTCTTTTTAGATGCTCCTGAGAAATTCTATGGTGATCCTATGTCCAGCAGCACAAAACTCTGCTCTGTCCTAAATCAACTGCATAATTGGTACTATATCTAAGCCCATTGTTGCAGTCACTGTTCAGTTAATTTCACTAAGAGTTGTCTTCTCTTTCACTGGCCTTCTACTTTTCCAAGCCTGAAGATCTTCTCCAGGAACTGGACCCTCCTGATAATATGTCTAAAGAATGTCAGGTGTGGTTTCCACATCTTTGCATGTAAGGAGAACTCTGGCTCCAAGTGTCCAAGACAGATTTTTTTTTTGTTCTTTTGATATTCCATAGTATATTCAATATTTTTCATCAATGCTACAATTAAAAAAAATTTAAATCCTTTGTATTCCAATTTCCACTGTTTAATATACACATGCATATAAAAGAGTTGATATTACTAAGGTACAAGTAAAATTTATCTTAGTTGTAAAATTGATATCTTTGATCTTTATTATTTTAAACAGTGCGTTGACAGCAGCTTTGCTTAATGCAATACATTTTTTTTTAATTTATTGATGGAAAATTCCATGGGGATTGATTGTAGATTCATGTGAAATGAAATCCTTGACAATTTCAAAATTTTGTTCCATTGTCATGGTACTTCTTATTACACTTGTGAGAATTATTATTTTTCATAATTTTTATTTTAATTGTGATTGCAATAAAAGTTTACAGAAAAGTTAGATTTCCATTCACTGTTGTACATTTTACCCCTTCTCCTTCCCTTCCCTCTCCCCAGTTGACTTTTTTTTTCAGTGTTCATTCATTCTTGCACAATTCTCTCTCCTTCCTCAAACCTCTTTGCAATGTAAAGAATTATTATTTTTTATGATGAGGTATACTTGGTACTGAAGGTTCCAGTCTTCCTCAATAAGTTCAAATCTGCTTTAATTTCAGATATCCAAGTTTTGTAATCTGTATATTGCAGATTGTTTGATTACTCCTTCCCCAACTTTGATGCCACATTCTTCTTCATGCAGTACAGCTTTTCAAATTATTTGCTTAGCATACAGATTTTATACTGAGCAGTATCATCTTGTTTTGTCCTGATAACTGTTTCTTGATCTATGTATAGGAGCTTCATGATCCTAATTAAGTGTTCTGGAATGCCCATTATTCTCAATGCTATCCATCATTTATTAGAATAAACAGAGAGAAATGTCTTTACATGGTTAATTTTTTTCTATACTTTATTAATTTTCATAAACATTTACAGAGATTTTGGGTTTCCATTCATTCCTTGTTGCACTATTCTCTCTACCCTCCTCCCAGTTTGTTCTTGTCCAAATGCCACAGTGCTTGTCAAAGCCAGTTCTGATTGATCTTCTTTGTCATTGTG
>NW_006399858.1:172880-173445 GCF_000299155.1 Elephantulus edwardii
CTGATACTAAAGTCTTCCCCTCAAATTCCTTGAGCTGCTGCACACAGTACTCGTCGATGGGCTCAATCATGTAGATCACCTCCAGGCCGTGCTTCTGCAGGCGCTCCACGAAAGCAGAGTTGGCCGCCTGGTCCTTGGTTTCACCAGTGATGTAGTAGATGTGCTTCTGGTTCTCCTTCATCCGGGTACAGTAGTCCTTGAGGGCCACCATCTCATCACCAGAGGCAGACGTGTAGTATCACAACAGCTCTGAAAGCTTCTTCCGGTTTTGGGAATCTTCATGTATTCCAAGCTTAATGTTCTTGGAGAACTGCTCATAAAACTTTTCGTAGTTCTCCTTGTCCTCTGCCAGTTCAGTGAGGAGCTCCAGGCACTTCTTCACCAAATTCTTCCTGATAACTTTCAAAATTTTGCTCTGCTGCAACATCTCATGGGAAATATTCAGCGGAAGATCCTCAGAATCCACCACGCCTCTGATGAAATTGAGGTACTCTGGGATCAGCTCCTCACAGTTATCCATGATGAAAACCCTGCGGACGTACAGCTTAATGTTGTTCTTCTTCTT
>NW_006399858.1:173985-180470 GCF_000299155.1 Elephantulus edwardii
GTGATCACGGTCACCTTCTCAGCGACCAGGTAGGCCGAGTAGAAGCCCACGCCGAACTGCCCGATCATGGAGATGTCGGCCCCGGCCTGCAGCGCTTCCATGAAGGCCTTGGTGCCCGACTTGGCGATGGTGCCCAGGTTGTTAATCAGGTCGGCCTTGGTCATGCCGATGCCCATGTCCACGATGGTCAGCGTGCCGTCCTGCTTGTTGGGGATCAGGTTGATGTGCAGCTCCTTGCCCGAGTCCAGCTTGCTGGGGTCCGTCAGGCTCTCGTAGCGGATCTTGTCGAGCGCGTCCGAGGAGTTAGAGATGAGCTCCCGCAGGAAGATCTCTTTGTTCGAGTAGGAGGTGTTGATGATCAGCGACATGAGCTGCACGATCTCGGCCTGGAAGGCGAACGTCTCCACCTCCTCCTCCTCCATCGGCTGGTCGCGGGGCTGCGTCTCCTCCGGCATCTTGGCGACAGGACCACAGGCTCCGCAGCTCAGCAGCAGCAGCACCTGACGCAGGAGCAACTCTGTGTTATTGTTTTTATGTGCCATTGCGTGGCCTGTGATGTATAGTGACCCTGTGTACAGCAGCTCTGAATCTTTCCCTATCCTGAGCTGGTCTCACTAACACTGACACATCAACTCCCATGGCCTCAGTCACTGTATCAATCTATCTCATCCGGGATCTCCCTCTCCTTTGCTTTCCGTTTACCCCTCCAAGCATTATGTCCCTCTCAAAGGATACATCTCTCCTGACCATGTGCCCAAAGTAAGTGAGGTGGAGCTTCAAAATTCTAGCCTCCAAGGAGAGACTTGGTTTCACCCTTTCCAAGACAGACTGATTTGTTTTCTTGGCAGTCCATGGTATGTTCAAGAATCTTCTCCAGGACTACAATTCAAAGGCAGCTATTCTTCTTCTGTCATCCTTAGTAATTACCAAACTTTTTGATGCATAACAAGTAGTTAAGAAGACCATTGCCAGAATTAGAAACACCTAAGTATCTAGATTGACATTGCTGTTCTTCAGCGCTCTGGAGAGGTCCATGACAGTAAGTTTTCCCAATGCAATTCTTCTTTTAATTTCCTGACCGTTGGTGTTAAGAGTGTTTATTGTGGATTCAAGCAAGCTGCAATTAATTGCTAACAATCTCAATCTCTTCTCCATCTATAATTGTGCTGCCTATTGGCCCAGTGGTGAGAATCTTTGTCTTTTTTTAAAAAATTATTTCCATTATTCATTGTTACACACTTTCATCTCTGCCCACTCCTTCCCCCAATTTGCTTTTTTCTTTGAAAAGTAAAAGGGGAAAAAAATTCTTTCATTGTTATACAATCGCCATCCAGTCCACTACACTATGCAGCTTTTCATTCAGTACTCTTGTCATAACAATAATACCTAATCATATATTCCTCTTAAACAGGTCTCTATCATCTGTTTAAATGCAGCATACACTATTTACCCCCACTTAGTTTTCCCCAAACTCTGATGTCAGACCTGCTACAACACTGGCACTATGTAGTATTTGTCCTTTTGTAACAGAAATTTCACTCAGCATAATGTCCTCCATGGTCACACATTTTGTATAGTATTTCATTATTTCCTTGTTTTTCAATGCAGCATAGTAATCCATTGTGTTATTATAGCAAAGCTTCTCTATCCATTCGTTTGTTGATGGACACTTGGGTTGTTTCCAGTTCTTTGCTATTGTGAACAAAACCACAATAAACATGGATATGCATATATCTGTTTAGGTGTATTCCCAGTAGTAGAATTGCTGGGTCAAATGGTATTTCTACTTACAACTTTTTTTCCCCCTTCCACAGTGGTTGCACCATTTACACTCCCAGTTTCTCTGTAAACTTGCCAGTATATGTTGTGTTTGCTGTTCTGTTAAGTTTTGCTATTCTTACTAGGCTGAGATAATATCTCATAGTTGTCTTGATTTGCATCTCTCTTAGAGCTAGGGATTGTGAATATTTTTTCACGTTTTTGTTTGCCATCTAAATGTCTTCTTTGGTGAAGTGTCTGTTCATATCCTGTGCCAAATTTTCAATTGGATTGTTTTAATTTATCTTGTTGTGCTTGAGTATTTTATAAATTCTAGCTATAAGTCCCTTATCTTACATGTCATTACCAAATACTTTTTTCCAGTCTGTGGCTTCCCTCTTTATCCTGTTGGAGAAGTTTTAGGATGTGCAGAGGGATTTGATTCTTAGAAGGTCCCATTCATCTATTTTATCCTCTCCTGGTTGTAGGTTTTTCAGGATGCTTGGGAGACTGTTTCATGTTGTGGATTAGGGCTCCTAGAGTTTTTCCAAGCTTTTCTCTAATGAAGTTTGTAGTCCTTGGTTTTAGTCCTAGTTTCTTCATCCACTTTGAGTTGATTTTAGTGTATGGAGGGAGTGAGGTGTGGATCTTGGTTGAGTTTTCTACAGATACTTTTTCAATTTTGCCAACACCGTTTGTTAATAGGGCAGTTGTTTCCCCAACTAACTGACTTCATTTCCTTGTCAAGAATCAGTTGACCATATGTAGATCAGCTAATTTCTGGGTTCTCAATTCTATTTCATTGATCTATGTGTCTGTTATTGTGCCAGTACTATACTGTCTTGACCAACATGGCAGTGTAGTAGGATTTGTAATAGGGAGTGAGACGCTCCCTACCTTGTTTCTCTTTGCTTATTCTGGACCTCTTTCCATTCCAAATATAATTGGAAATTGCCTTTCTATCTTGTTGAAGAATGGAATTAGTATTTGTATTGGGATTGCACTGAACATGTAAATTGCCTTTGGTAGTATTGTCATTTTCACAATATTCAGTATTACTATCCATGTGCAAGGTATATACTTGCATTTCTCCAGGTCTCTTTTTGTTTCTTGTAGTAATGTTTTATAATTTTCTTTGAATACATCCTCCATGTTTCTGGTTAGATTTATTCCCAAGTATTTAATCTTGTGATTACCTGTTGTGAAGGTATTCTTTTTCTTAGCTCCAACTCTGTTTTCTTTTTGTAACTATAGATAAATCCAATTGATTTTTGTATGTTGATCTTGTATCCTGTCATTTTGTTGAATTGATCAACTACATCCAGTAATTTTCTTGCTGAGACTTTAGAGTTTCTAAGTATACCATCTTATCGTCTACATATAGAGATAATTCTACCACCTTTCTGCCAATTTGGATAGCTCTTATTTCCTTCTCTTGTCTTATTGCTATCACTAAGACTTCCAATACAATATTGAATAGGAGAGGGCATAGTAGACATCGTTGCCTAGTTCCTGTTCTTAAAAGGAATGCCTTTAATCTCTCACTTTTGAGAACAACATTGTCTCCTGGGTTTGCATATATACTTTTTACTATGTTGAAGAAATTCTCCTTTAATCCTCTTATGTTGAGTGTTTTTATCATGAAAGGGTGTTGCATTTTGTCAAAGGCCTTTTCTGTGTTAATTGATAGGATCATGTGGTTCTTGTTCTTTACTTTGTTAATGTGATGAATAACATTGATTGTTTTTCTTTTATTGAACCATCCTTGCATACCTGTTATGAATCATACTTGGTCATGGTGAATTATATTTTTTATGTATTATTCGATTCTATTGTCCAGGATTTTATTCAGGATTTTTGCATCTATGTTCATGAGAAATATTGGCCTGTAGTTTTCTATTTTGGTGTTGTTTTTACCTGGCTATGGTATCCATCAGGATGGATGTAGAAGAGATTGGGATTGTTCACAGCTTCAGTTTGCTCAGCTCCATGCTCAACACTCTTGGCACCACCAGTCAGGAAACCAAAAAACCTATTGCGATGGGAAAGTCTGCTGTTAATGACCTCTCTAAAGTACTCAAGAGCAACAGTGTCTCTCTGGAGACTAAGGTGCACCTGATACAGGCCATGGTCTTTGCAATCACTTGTTATGAATCAGAGAGTTGGACAATGAACTGTGGTGCTGGGGAAGAATATTGAATGTACCATGGACTGCCAAGAAAACAAACAGATTCATCCTTGAGAGGGTTAAACCAAGCTACTCCTTGGAGGCAAGGATTCTGCGGCTTCGTCTGACATACTTTGGGCATGTTGCAAGGAGGGACTGGTCCTTGGAGAGGGACATCATGCTTGGGAGGGTGGAAGGACTGGGCAAGAGGGGAAGACCCTCTATGAGATGGACTGATTCAGTGACTGGGGTAATTGGGATGGGTGTGTCAGAGGCAGCACGATGCACAGGATAGAGCAGGGTTAGGGCTGTTGTACACAGGGTCGCTATGAGTCGCAAATGACTCGACGGCACATAACAACAACAACAACAACTATGCCAGGGATGTACCTATCTCCATACCTTTTCAACCTATATGCAGAACAGATTATCTGGGAGGCTGGGCTCTATGAGGAGAAATGTGGGGTCAAGGTTGGTGGACAATCTATCAAAATTCTGTGTTATGAAAATGTCACAACTCTGCTTGCTGAAACTGAGGAAGACCTGAAGCACCTGATGCAGAGGGTCAAGGACTGCAGCCTACAATATGGATTGAGGCTCAATGTCAAGAAGACAAAGATTCTCACCACTGGACCAATTGGCAGCATCAGGATGGATAAGGAAGAGATTGAGATTGTTCATAGCTTCAGGTTGCTTGGCGCTACAGTCAACACTCTCGACACCAGCAGCCAGGAAATTAGAAGACATATTGCCATGGGAAAGTCTGCTGTTAGGGTCCTCTCCAAAGTACTGAAGAGCAATGGTGTCTCTCTGGAGAGTAAGGTGCGTCTGATACAGGCCATGGTCTTTGCAATCACTTGTTATGCATCAGAGAGTTGGACAATGACCAAGGAGGGTAGAAGGAGAATTGATGCCTTTGAGCTGTGATGCTGGAGAAGAGTATTGAGAGAACCATGAACTGCTAGGAAAACAAACAGATTCATCCTGGAAAGGGTTACACTGGATGGCTCTTTGGAGGCAAGGATTCTGAGGCTCTGTCTAACATGCTTTGGCCATGTTGGGAGGAGAGACCAGTCCTTGGAGAAGGACATCATTTTTGGTATAGTGGAGGGACAACGCAGGAGGGGAAGGCCCTCTATGAGGTGGATTGATTCAGTGACTAGGATAATCGAGATGGAAGTGTCAGAAACAGTGCGATTTGCACAATACAGAGAGGAGTTTAGGGCTGTTGTACTTAGGGTCCCTATGAGTCGCAAGCGATGCGACGGTACATAACAGCAACATAACAGCATGGTATATAGGATACGTTTGCTCATAAAATGAGTATGGGAGAATTCCATCTTTATCTATTTTCTGAAACAGTTTATGTAGGATTGGTGACAGTTCTTCTCTGCATGTTTAATAAAATTAACTTATAAAATCATCTGGTCCAGGGCTGGTTTTGGCTGGAAGTTATTTTATTATCTGTTCAAATTCTTGTTTTGTAATGGGTCTGTTCAGGTGTTCAATTTCAGTTCTCGTCAGCTCAAGTAGGTTGTAAATATCTAAGTATTTGTCCATTTCCTCTAGGTTTTCATATTTGTTTGAATATAATTTTTCATAATATTACAAAGTTATCTTTTTAATTTTATCCTTCACTACTCCACAAATTGCTGTCTGTCAGATACTCTTCTAAGTTTAAACATTCAGATTAAGATAAACTAGGAAGAAGGATTGGCCATCCACTTCTGAAATGGCAGGCCTCTGAAAACCCTATGTACAATACAACACACATAGATGAACAGAAAAGGCAACCTAGGTAGAACTGTCAAGCATGTAAATACAAAGGAAGAGGAACAGTTGTAAGCAGACACTAGTAATTGGAATATGTAATGTAAGAACCATGAATGTAGGAAAATTAGAAATTGTTAAGAAAGAAATAGAACTCATAAATATTGGCATACTAGGCATTGGAGAGATGAGATGGACTGGCATGGAGCATTTCGAGTTAGATGATCATGATATCTTATTCTGGAGATGAAAAGGTGAGGAAAAATGGAGTTGCTTTCATAGTAAGAAAAGAAATTTCTAAGTCTATCTTGAAGTACAACATTGTGAGTGAAAGGATTATATCCATACGCTTACAAGGAAGTCCAGTGAGCACTACTATTATCCAGATATATACACCAACAACCAGAGCCAAAGAAGAAGAAATAGATGATTTCTACCAACTCTTACAGGCAGAGATAGATTGAACATGCAATGAAGATGCATTGATAATAATGGGTGACTGGAACGCAAAAGTTGGGAACAAGGAAGAAGAATCAGCAGTTGGAAAACATGGACTTGGTGACAGAAATGAAGCTGGAGATAGAATGATTGAATTTTGTAAAATCAATGACTTATTCATTGCAAATACGTTTTTTAAGAGACATAAACGTAGATTATACACATGGATCTCACCTGATGGTATGCATAGGAATCAGATCGATTACATCTGTGGAAAACCCGCCGGAGAAGCTCAATATCAGCTGTGAAAACTAGGCCAGGAGCTGATTGTGGAACAGATCACCAACTACTC
>NW_006399858.1:182065-191705 GCF_000299155.1 Elephantulus edwardii
TCTCTCTGGAGACTAAGGTCTGCCTGATACAGGCCATGGTTTTTGCAATCACTTGTTATGCATCAGAGAGTTGGACAATGACTATGGAGGATAGAAGAAGAATTGATGCATTTGAGCTGTGGTGCTGGAGAAGAGTACTGAATGTATCATGGACTGCCAAGAAAACAAATAGATTCATCCTAGAGAGGGTTAAACCAGGCTGCTCCTTGGAGGCAAGGATTCTGGAGCTTCCCCTGACATACTTTGGATATGTTGTAAGGAGAGACAGGTCTTTGGAGAGGGACATCATGTTGGGCAGAGTGGAGGGACAGCATAGGAGGGGTAGACCCTCTATGAGGTGGATTGATTCAGTGATTGGGGTAATCGGGATGGGTGTGTTGGAGGCAATGAGATTGGCACAGGATAGAGCAGGGTTTAGGGCTGTTGTACATCGGGTCGCTTTGAGTCACAAACGACTAGACGGCACATAACAACAACAACAACAACAACAACCTTGTGATGTTGCCCATTTCATCTCTTATTCGGATTACTTGTGTCTTTTCTTCTTTTCCTTGTTAAATTTGCTAGTGGTTTGTCAATTTTATAGACCTTTCCAAAGAACTAACTCCTATTTTATGTTTTCAATTGTTTTTCATTTTTCTATTTAATTTATTTCTTCTTTAATTTTTATTATTTCAGGTTTTTTAGAGGGTGTTCTGTTGTCTTGTTCCCCCCCACCCCCACCCAATTTGCTAGTGATGTTGGGTTAGAGTCAATGGTCATTTTCCCCTGCCTTTTAATGTGTTTTTTAATTGCTATAAACTGACCTCTGATTACTGCTTTGACTGTATCCCAGAGGTGTTGGTAAATTGATGTTTTCATTGTCATCTGCTCCAAGAAATTTTTTAATTGAATGTCTTTTTTCTTCTGTTACCCACTCATGCTCAAGCAATGTGTTTTTAAGTTTCCAAATGTCCTTTACCCTCTTGTTATTAATTTCTAATTTTTTAGTATTGTGGTATCAGAGGATGCTTTGCATTATTTTTGTTTTTTATTATCTTGATGCTTGCCTTGTGGTCTATAATGTGATATATTCTGGAGAATATTCCAGGCACTTTGGAGGAAAATGGGTATAGTTCTCTTTTGGTGTGCATTAGCCTATAAATATCTATGAGTTTAAGTCGGTTTATTGTATGATTTCATTTTTCTGCATCTTTGTTGGGTTTCTTTCTGGTAGTTCTATCTTTTCTCGAGAGTGGTGCATTGAAGTCTCCAAGTAGCAGTAGCAGTAGTATTAATAGTAGTATTGCATTTCCATTTTAGTTCTTATTAATGTTTGTTTTATTGATTTTCAGGTCTTTCATTTGATTCATAGATATTTATTAGGTATTGACCAACCCAATCCTTTTTGATGTTTTTTGCATTGCAACTTATTTTATAAAAAATTAATATCTGTACTCCTGCTTTTTTTCTGGTTGCCATTTGCTTGGTATATTTTTTCCCAGCCTTTTATTTTTAGTCTTTATCTTCATTTTTCAGGTAGACAGCATATTAATGGATTTTTTTAAATCCAGTTTGCTACTCTTTTTCTCGTTGGTAGTGCATTCAAACTATTCACTTTCAGTGTAATTATTGAGAGGCAAGGTTTTATTGCTATCATTTTGTTGGGTTTTTTTGGTGTTATTGCTAGTTACTTTGGTCCATCCTGACTTCTGTGGCATCTCTGTAAGAAGGACGTCTCTCATTGTTTCCTGCGATGCTGGTCTTATTTTACAAACTCCGTTGGGTTCTGTTTTTCTTTGAATATCTTGATGTCTCCTTGACATTTGATAGACAATTTTTCTGGATACAGCAGTCTTGGTTTACAGCCGTAGTCTTTAAATGTTTGATATATGTCATTCCATTGTCTTCTTGCTTGTATGGTTTCTGCTAAGAAATTGGTACTTAATCTTATCTGCTCTTTCTTATCGTTTATTCTTGGTTTCTTCCTCACTGCTCTCAGAATTCTCTCATTATCTTTGGTTCTGGGGAATTTGGCTGTGACATGCCTTGGTGTTTTTCTTTTGGGGTCTAATCTATGTAGTATTTGCTCAGCTTTTTTAATATATATTCTTTCATTCTTTATTATGCCTGGGAAGTTTTCTTCTAGTAATTCTTCCAGAACTTTTTCTGTGCCTTTACTTCCTTCTTCCTGTTCTGGGATTCCAATAATGCACATGTTATTTCTCTTGATGGTGTCCCACATTATTCTTAGGTTTTCTTTCCTTTTTGATTCTGCTTTTTGTTCTAGCATATCAGTGATGGCAATTCCTTCTTCTAATACACTGGTTCTGTGTTCCATCTCTTCAACTCTGCTCATGTGTCTCTCCATCATTTTATATCATCTGAAACTTTGGAACTATTATTTTGGATCATACCTTATTGTTTATTCAGTGACTCTAATGTCTCAGTTGTCTATAATTTCTTCAAGTTTTTCACCCACTGAAAATATCCAATTATTATTCTTTTGAATTCTGTGTCAGAAAATTCCATCAGACTTTCTGGCTTCAAGAAATCCATTGATACCGTGTCATTTTATGGGGATGCTATCTTGTTTTGGGCTTGTGTTGGATGTGAGGTAGCCCGCTTCTTTCCTGACATTGCTACGGTACAGTTTTTCTTGCCTGAGGTGATAGCCGGTTTTTAATCTGATGTCACTGTTCCAGAAGAAGGTTGGGCAGGTGTGTGCTGATGCATATAGGGTGGGTGCACATGGAGATGTACATAGGGTAGGTGCATGCACATTCACCTGCAGGGGCTGGGGAGGGGGCACACACAGACCCATAAGTGGGGTGGGAGTGCGTGTGGTGTGGGAGACCTGAATGGAAAACCAGGAAGCCTTAGCTATTTCCTTCAGAATTGAGTCTGCCATCTCAGTAGATCTCCAACTGTTTCACTCCCTTTTTTTTTTTTTTTTTTTTTTAAATATGGAACGCTTCACGAATTTGCGTATCATCCTTGCGCAGGGGCCATGCTAATCTTCTCTGTATCGTTCCAATTTTAGTATATGTGCTGCCGAAGCGAGCACACTCCCTTTTGTTTAAAGTGAAGGGGTTCGACAATTGGTCCAGCAATCAGCGGTGATCTCTCCACTTAAGTACCTCACTCAAACTCCTTGTGTCCTACTTGCTTCTGGCGGGTGGGTCCCCCAGGACTTGCTGCTCCCTGCCAAGGCTTGCTGCTAACTGATGAGGGTCTTCCTTGCCACCAAGGTATGCTGCTCCATGCCAAGGCACAGAGCTCCTTACCGAGGTTTGCTGTTCCCTATTGAGGCATGCTGCTCCCTGCTGAGGTTCCCAAACTAATAATTTTAATATTTCTCATTGAAATTCCATCTGTCCTCTTCTGTGCTCAGCTCACTCTGTGCTTGGCTCATTCTAATCTTGGTCTTTCTGATGTTGAGCTTCAGTCCGTATTAAAGACTACAGTACTTTTCAGGGTTTTCTTCAGTTTCAGCAAGCAAGGTTGGGTCATCTGCATGTTGCAGATTCTTCCTCTAATCTTGAGGCCACACTTTTCCTCATAATAATCTGCTTGCCAAATGATTTGTTCCACATATAGATTGAAAAGGCATGAAGACAGGATGCACCCCTGAAGCACTCCTTTCCTGATTTTGAACCATGCTGTATTTGCTTGCTCTCTTCTGAGGACTGCTTCTTGGTGCAAGAACAGATTTCATGTAATCATGATCAAGTGTTCTGAGCTTCCCATTTTCCTCAAGGTTAGCCACAATTTATTGTGATCCACACAGTCAAATGCCTTTGCATAGTCAATGAAACACAGATAGACCTTCTTGTAGTACTCTTGGCTTTCTGTCAAGATCCCTCTGACATTGGCAATAATGTCCCTAGTGTCACAACCTATTCTAAACCCTGATTTCATTTCTGGTAGTTCTATGTCAATGTACTGTTCAAGTCTTTTCTGAATAGTCTTCAGCAGGATTTTGTTAATGTGTGATATTAGCAATACTGTTCAATAATTTCCACACTCTGATCACTTTTTTAAATGGGAATATATATAGATATTATCCAGTCAGTTGGCCAAGTAGTTATCTTCAAGGTTTCTTGGCAAAACTGGGTGAGCATAGGCAGGGCAGCATCAGTTTGCTGAAAACTGTCAATTGGTATTCCATCAAATCCTGTTGTTGTTGTTATGTGCCGTCGAGTCACTTGCAATTCATAGCGACCCTGTGTACAACAGCTCTAAACTCTGCTCTGTCCTGGGCCAATCTCATTATCTCCAACACACTCATCCCGATTGCCCCAGTCACCGAAACAATCCATCTCCCAGAGGGCCTTCCCCTCCTGCGCCTGCCCTCCACCCTCCCAAGCATGATGTCCTCTCCAAGGACCGGTCCCTTCTTACAACATGACCAAAGTATGTCAGATGAAGCCTCCAAATCCTTGCCTCCAAGGAGCAGCCCGATTTAACCCTTTCCAGGATGAATCTGTTTGTTTTCTTAGCAGTCCATGGCACTCTCAGCACCCTTCTCCAACACCAAAGCTCAAAAGCATCAATTCTCCTTCTATCCTTTCTGGTCATTGTCCAGCTCTCTGATGCATAGAAGGTGATTGCAAAAACCATGGCCTGTACCAGAAGCACCTTAGTCTCCAGAGACACATCATTGCTCTTGAGTACTTTAGAGAGATCCCTAACAGCAGACTTTCTCATCGCAATGCGTCTTTTAATTTCCTGGCTGCTGGTGCCAAGAGTGTTGATTGTGGAGCCAAGCAGACTAAAGCTGTGAACAATCTCAATCTCTTCACCATCCATCCTGATGCTGCTAATTGGTCCAGTGGTGAGAATCTTTGTGTTCTTGACATTGAACCTCAATTCATTTTGAAGGCTGCAATCCCTGACCCTCAGCAGCAAGCGCTTCAGGTCCTCCTCAGTTTCAGCAAGCAGAGTTGTGTCATCTGCATAATGCAGATTGTTGATAGATCTTCCACCAATTCTGATGCCACATTTTTCCTCATAGGGCTTGATTTTTTGCCAAGTCCTTCAGAACAGCCTGAACTTCCTCCTTAATCACCATTTGCCTCATGCTAATATGTTGTTTCTTGAAAATCTTCTGTGTCAGCCTTTCTTTTTTGTACAATGACTGTATATACTCCTTTCATCTTCTTTTAATGCTTCCTGAATCATTCAATATTCTGCCTATGGCATCCTTAAGCATTGCAACTCATGGCTTGAATTTATTCTTTAGTTCTTTCAGCTTAAGAAATTCTGATCAAGTTCAACCCCTTTGATTTTCTGACTCCAGCTCTTTGCACATTTCGTTATAATATTTTGCCTTGTCTTTCCAACCGGCCCTTTGAAACCTATTCAGCTCCTTAACTTCTTGGTTTCTTCCCTTTGTTTTGGCTTCTTGGTACTATAGTTCAATATTCTGAGTCTCTTCTGACATCCATTTTGGTCTTTTCTTCTTCCTTCTTTGTAATGACTTTTTGCATTCTTCGTGAATGATATTTTGGATATCTCCCCACAGCTTATCTGGTCATCGTTCATTAATGTTCAAGGCCTCAAACCTATTCCTGAATTGGTTTTTCAATTAATGGGAGATAGACTCAAGGTCAGATTTTGATTCCTGTGGATATGATTTAACAATCTTTAGTTTTAATTTGAAATTACATATGAGCAGTTGATGGTCATTTCCACAATCAGCACCTGGCCTAGTTTTCACTGCTGGTGTTGAACTTCTCCAATGATTCCTTTCACAGATGTAATCAGTCTGATTCCTGTGCATCCCATCAGGTGAAATCCATGTGTATAACCTGCATTTATGCTTCTTTATGTATTTTCTATGAATAAATCATTGTACAGTATTTTATCATTCTATCCCCAGACTCATTTCTGTCACCAAGTCCATATTTACTGAATGCTGATCTTTCTTCCTGGTTCCCAACTTTTGCATTCCAGTCACCCATTATTATTAATGCATCTTGGTTACATGTTCAATTGATTTATGACTGCAACAGTTGATAGAAATCATCAGTTTACTCCTCTTTGGTTCTGGCTGTAGGCGCATAAATTCAAATTACAGTGGTTTTAACAGATCTTCCTTGTAGGTGTATAGATATTATCCTGTCATTCACAATATTGCAGTTCAAGATGGATCTAGAAATGGCATTTTTAACTATGAAAGCAACCCACTTTTCCTCACTTTTTTTAATGTCCAGCATAATAGATCATATGATCATGGGTTTCAAAATGTCCCGTACCAATCTGTCCTTTTTTGCTAATACCCAATACGTCAATATGTATATGTTCCATTTATTTTTTAACAGTGTCCAGTTTTCCTGCATTCATGCTTCACACATTCCATATACCAATTGTTTATTTTTCCTTTATGTTTTCAGATTTGAAGGATCTGCTTCAATTGCCATATTTGTTATTCTACTCTAAGTGTGCTCTGTTATACATAGGGTTTTTAAAGGCCAATTATATTTCAGAAGTGGATGGCCAATCCTTCTACTTATTCTCTCTTAATTTGGATGTTCACTGCTAGAAGAATATCTGACAGACAAGCATTTTTACCTACCAGATGAAAGACACTTTCCTTACAGAAACAATCAATACATTCACTGCCCCCCCACCCCGCCCAAAAAGCCCCTGTGTGATTTATCTCTACCCTTTCCTTGTTTCATCCACATTCCTTCCACACTTGGCTATCTGGTCAAACCCTCCCTTTTCCAGCCACCTCTTAATATGATCACTAGTCACTTTTGTGATGCCTTGCACCACACACTGCTACTTCCCTCTCATTCTATTGTCTATCTCTTGACTAAGAGAATGTAATTTCAAATCCCATGTACCAACTTCAGAGAAAGATTTTTTTAGGCCATACTGAGGGAAGATCCTGGCCACAAAGCTTCTGCTAAATTCTGTGACTTACTGTCTCTGTTTACAATGCTGACACAATGTGATAATTCCAAGGTCCAGATAGGTCTCTTCTAGACCTTATACTGTAGTGATGTTTATTTGAGACTAAAGATATCCTTTCCTGGCAGATGAGATTAAGATACCCGATGCTTTTCTGGGAGAAAAGTGCTACCTGATCAAGGAAATGAGAGAGAGATCTCAGATCTTGTCTTGTATGACTCTGTAGGTTCTTGATGCTCTGTGTGCGTGTGTGTGTGTGTGTGTGTGTGTGTGTGTGTGTGTGAGAGAGAGAGAGAGAGAGAGAGAGAGAGAGAGTCATCCAGTTCAAAAATCAGACCCCAAAGGAGATTTTAGACTGAAGATATCCTTTCCCAAAAGATGAGATTAATGGGGCCAATGCCCTCCTGAGAGAAAGGTGTTATTTGATTAAGGAGATTAGAGAGAACTCTCAGATCCTGTCTTCTGTGACTGTGAGTTCCTGATGCTGTGTGTGTGAGGGACATCCAGTTCATATTTGTACCTGTTTATCATCTTTTCAAATTGAACTTCACACACACACACACACACACACACACACACTCACACACAATCTTTTATTGGCTGGCAATTATATTGCAGTCATGCCATTAAAATGATCTCTAAAGAATAAGCTCTTCTTTGGTCATATTTTCAACTTGAGAGTCTCATCTTCTGGCATTATATTAGAAAATTTTATTCTATTTTCACAAGATTTTTTAAAGGAGCATCCTTTTAGAAGCTAATGACTCACCTTGCTCTATAGTCTATCTTAATTTGGAAGCTCTGGTGAAATCTGTCCACCATGGGCATACCTGATGAACTTTTAAAGACTGACGACATAGATTCCAGCATCATAGATACATGTATGGAAAATTGACATGTAGGATAAACTGACGGTACCGTGGTAGACTTTCTAGGTGGTGTTAGGGTAAATGGTAGCAAAAATATATAGAGATAAAGTTACATGTTTACTATTACCCCATTTACTGTATTAATCCATCTTATTCAGGGTTTTCCTCTCCTGTGCTGTCCCTCCACCCTTCTGAGCATGATATCCTTCTCCAAGAACTAGTCCCTCTTAGCCAAATGCCCAAAGCACGTGAGATGGAGTTTCAAAATCCTAACCTCCAAGGAGAAGCTTGTTTTCACCCTCTAAGAGAGTTTCTTTTCTTGGCAGTTCTCCAGCACCACAACTTGAAGTCATCAATTCTTCAGTCATCCTTAGTCATTATCCATATCTCTTTTGCATATCAAGTAATTGCAAAGGTCATGGCCTGGATAAGGTGCACCTTAGTCTCTAGACTGACATCATTGCTTCTCAGTACTCTGGAGAGGTCCCTGACAGCAGGTTTTCCAAGTGCAATTCATCTTTTGATTTCCTGACTGCTATATGTTTAAATTATTATCTGACTTTTAATTCCAATGAAATATGTGGACTTATATAAATGATATATTTTTGGTGTATTAGATTCCTTATCTATTTAAGTTATTGTTAATAATGTATTTCTTAGTATAAGGAGCAATATTTTTTACTAGAGGCAAATGAGCAAGAGATGTTCATAAGCTACACTGCAACCCCAAAAACATGCAGATTGAATCCACTGATGTTCCACAGGAGAAGAATGGGTAATCTCCTCCTGTGTCTTCTAGTGCCTCTTAAATCCACTGAAGAGTCAACTATGAGTCTTTTCCAACTTAATGGCACCACACAAACACTCACACACACACACACATTTATTAAGGTAGTGAGAGTTTGAAATATTATATACAATAAATAATGCTCATATCATGTGTCTATATCAATCTATCTTAGTATACGTATATTTTCCTTCTTTATAAAAATACACTCAATGGTGATTAATTTTGTAAAACATAATGCATGAGAATGTATGAAACACCATGTGAAAAATAATGTGAAACAGAATGTGTATGAACTTTGAAAGCAAACCAATAAAAACAAAAAGAATACACTCCAATTTGATCCATTGTCAAGACTTTCCAGTATCATTGAGACCTTCCTATTATTATTGAATATAGTATCTAAGCTTGATTCTTGTTACTTTATTCCTAAACTTTGGCTTTAGACAAAAATTGAAAAGAAAATAATGTAAGATATTCTACCAAATTTCCTACAGTTCTTCAATCTCAAGCTTCTTTGGACCGTTAAATATGATAGAACTTGTTGAAAATTGAAATCATGTGGTTACACATAAAGAATTTAAAATTGACGGCAGACACTAGCTTGATTTAAAATTGTTTAATTTGAAATTGAGCTTCCTGTTTGATCTCTATTTTACTATCTATCTGAATTCCAGACAGTAAACAACTCTAACGCTGTATGATCTTGTTTACCATGCAGCACATCCCTGGAATCTTTCCATGTGGTTCAGGCTTAGGTCACAGAAGATGTCTCACTTGTCAAGATTTCTGCCTTCACTAGTTGCCCAGATTGGTTAGATCAGGGTAAGTAATGATGAAAGAGATCAAGTAAATCAAAGTAGTGAGTCATTTAAATAACACAAACCACCAGCCCTGGTTACCCCCCCCAAAAAAATACAAACCAGAAAAAGTCGATTGGAAGAAAGATATTGTGTGGTAGGATGGTGAATCAAACTTTGGTTGTTTGGAGGCAATGAAATATCAACAATGGTAAATGACAAGTTTGAATATTGAAATAATTTGAATGGTTGTTGTTGTTGTTGTTTTTGTTGTTGTTGTTGTT
>NW_006399858.1:192600-229998 GCF_000299155.1 Elephantulus edwardii
AGGATGCATCCCTGGTGTACGCCCTTCCCAATTTTGAACCATGCAGTGTTCCCTTGCTCTGTTCTGACAACTGCCTCCTAATGCAAGTACGATCAAGTGTTCTGGGATTCCCATTCTTCTTTGAAAAATGTTGACATTTAAATGAATTAAAGTTGGATTTTTTTTCAAACTGTATAGATAAAGCTTCATAGTATCAGTGATAAAATATATTTTTAAAAATATATGACAAACTTTAATAATTTGGCTCCAACTGACCATTTTAATTGGTTCTTCCTATATAATAAAACCTCTGTATAGAATTAATATGTACACTATCTCTAGCTTTTTCAGTCAATATTTTCTCTTTCTACACTTAATCTGTAGGGAATATGGAAGTGAAAAACAGCCCTTTGCCACAAGTCAACATTCATATAAGATCTAAATATATAGACCTATAAGCAGTAGTCCAAAAAGAACAAAGGGAATATTCCATGGCTTAAAAATCAAGGAAAAGAATGGCTATATTCAGAGTTATATTCTGTCTCCATATCTATTCAATCTAGGTGTTGAACAAGTCATTTGAGAAGCTAAACTCTAGGAAGGAGACTTTGACCTTAGAATCAGAGGAAAACTCATTAAGAGCCTGTATTAAGCAGATGACACAACCTTGCTTATAGAAAGTAAACTTGAAACACTTAGGGAAGAAGACAAAAGACCTTCGTTAAGATTGCATCTCTTGTAAAATCATCTGGTCCGGGGCTCTTTTTTTTTTTTTGGCTGGAAGTTGTATTACCTTTTCAATTTCTTCTTTTGTAATGGGTCTGTTCAGATGTTCAATTTTGGTTTGTGTCAATTTAGGTTGTTGCTGTTATGTGCCATCGAGTCGCTTGTGACTCATAGTAACCCTATGTACAACAGCCCTAAATTCTGCTCTATCCTGTGCCAATCGATATACCCAGCCTGATTACCCAAGTCACTGAATCAATCCACCTCATAGAGGGTCTTGCCCTCTTATACCATCTCTCCACCCTCCCAAGTATGATGTCTCTCTCCAAGGACCTGTCCCTCCTTACAACATGTTCAAAGTATGTCAGACAAAGCCCCCAAATCCTTGCCTCCAAGGAGTAGCCTGGTTTAACCCTCTCCAGGATGAATCTGTTTGTTTTCTTGGCAGTCCATGGTACATTCAATACTATTCTCCAGCACCACAGCTCAAAGGCATCAATTCTCCTTCTATCCTCCCTAGTAATTGTCCAACTCTCTGATGCATAACAAGTGATTGCAAAGACCATAGACTGTATCAGATGCACCTTAGTCTCCAGAATGACACCATTGCTCTTCAGAACCCTGGAGAGTTCCCTAACAGCTGACTTATCAAGTGTTTTGGTATTTCCATTCTTCTCAGAGTCAGCAACAATTTGTTATGATCCACACAGTCAAACGCCTTTGCATAATCAATGAAACACAGATAGACATTCTCCTGGTATTCCCTGCTTTCAGCTAAGATCCATCTACCATCAGCTACAATATCCCTAGTACCATGACCCCTTCTAAGCCCAGCCTGGACTTCCGCCAGTTCTCTGCGGATGTGCTGTTCCAGTCATTTTTGGAAATCTTTAGTAGAATCTTGCTTGCAAGTGAAATCAATGAGATTGTTCTATAGTTTCCACACTCTGTTGGGTCACCTTTCTTTGGGACGGTAACAAATATAGATCTCTGCCAGTCAGTTGGCCAAGTGATTGCTCTCCAGATTTCTTGGCACAACTTGGTGAGCAAATCCAGGGCAACATCTGTTAGCTGAAGACAATTAAACCAAATCTACAGGAACCAAAGCATGGCTTTGAGTTCATCCCACCTGAATTTCAGAACCATCTCAGAAACAGGTTTGAGGCCTTGAACACTAATGAGCGAAAACCTAATGAGTTGTGGGAGGATGTCAAATACATCATCCAGGAAGAGTGCAAACTGTAATTAAAAAGACAGAAGATAAAAAAAAAGACCAAAATGGATGTCAGAAGAAACTCTGAATGTAGCACTGGAGCACAGAGAAGACAAAGCACAAGGAAGAATTCAAGGTAATAAAGAGCTGAACAGAAGATTCCAAAAGGCAGCACGGGATGATAAAGCAAAATATTATCATGAAATTTGCATGGAGCTGGAGTCAAAATCAAAAGGGACAAACTTGCTCAGCATTTCTTAAGCTCAAGGGACTGAAGAACAAATTAAAACCTCAAGTTGCTATAATCAAGGATGCTTTAGGCAGAATATTAAATGATCCAGCAAGTATTCAAAGAAGATGGAAAGAATATACTGAGTCACTGTATCAAAAGGATTTGGCAGACACAGAAGAATTTAATGAAATAACATATGAGGAAGAGGCTATGGTGATGAAGGAAGAAGTTCAAGCCGCAAAAAATAAGGCTCCAGGAATAGATGGCATACCAATTGATGTATTTCAGCTAACAGATGCTGCCCTGGATTTGCTCACCAAGTTGTCAGTTTAGGTAGGTTGTGCATTTCTAAGTATTTGTCCATTCCCTCTAGGTTTTCGTATTTGTTTGAGTATAGTTCTTCATAATACTCTAATCTTAGCTTTCTTATTTTAGTTGGTTCTATTGTGATGTTGCCTGATTCATCTCTTATTCGGATTATTTGTATCTTCTTTTCTTTTGTGAGTTTTGCTAGTGATTTATCAATTTTATTGACCTTTTTCAAAGAATCAATTCCTATTTTTGTTGATATTTTCAATTATTTATCAGTTTTCTATTTCATTTATTTCTGCTCTAATTTTTATAATTTCAGTTTTTTTACAGAGTGTTGGATTTTCTTGCTGTTCCTTTTCAATTTGCTGGAGATGTTGTTTTAGAGAGTCAATAGTCAGTTTTTCCTGTCCCTTGATGTGTTTGCTTATTGCTGTAAATTGACCTCTAATTACCGCATTAGCTGTTTCCCAGAGGTTTTGGTAAGTGGTGTTGTAATTGTCATTTGTTTCATGAAAATTTTAATTTATTTTTTATTTCTTCTTGTACCCAGTCATGTTCAAACAAGGTGTTGTTCAGCTTCCAAATGTATGGCTTTTTTCTCCTTTATCTTATTATTATTAATTTCTAATTTTGTAGCATTATGGTCTGAAAAGATGCTTTATATTATTTCTATGTTTTTTTAATTTATTGATGCTTGCCTGTGACTTAGAATGTGATCTATTCTGGAGAACGTTCCATGCACATTGGAGAAGGTATACTGTGTTTCTTTTGGGTGCATTAGCCTATCAATGTCTATGAGGTCAAGTTCATTTATTGTGTGGTTTAATTCTTCAGTATCTCTGTTGAGTTTTTTCTGGTAATTCTATCTATCCTTGAGAGGGGTGTGTTGAAGTTTGTAAGTACAATAGTAGTGTTGTCTATTTCTTTTTTTCAATCTTGTTAATGTTTGTTTTATGTATTTTGTTGGTCTTTCATTTGGTGCATAAATATTTATTATTGTTATGTCCTTTCGTCCTATTGGCACTTTAACAGTATGCAGTGACATTTCTTGTGAATTTTATCAAACAATCAGAGAAGAACTGTCACTAATTCTACGTAAATTATTTAAAAAAATATAAAAAGATGGAATTCTCCAAGACTCATTCTTGGAAGCAAACATGCATTTGATACCAACGCCAGAAAAGGACAGAAAACTATATGCCAATATCTCTCATGAACATAGATGCAAATGTCCTGAATAAAATACTGGCAAATAGAAGCCAACGGTACATTAAAGAAATAATTCACCATGACCAAGTGGGATTCATAACAGGTAAGCAAGGATGGTTCAACATAAGAAAAACAATTAATGTAATTCATCACATTAACAAAGCAAAGAACAAGAACTAGATGATCCTATCAATTGATGCGGAAAAGGCCTTTGACAAAAACCCAACACCATTTCCTGATTAAAACACTCAACAAAATAGGATTAGAGAGGAATTTCTTCAACATACTAAAAAGTATTTATGCCAATCTGAGAGCCAACATTGTTCTTAATGGAGAGAGGTTAAAGGCATTCCCTTTAAGAACAGGAACTAGGCAAAGATGTCCACTATCACCTCTCTTATTTAAAATTGTTTTGGAAGTCTTAGTGATAGAAATAAAACAAGAGAGGGAATAAAAGGTATCCAAATTGGCAAAGAGGTGGTAAAATTATCTCTCTATGCAAATGATATGATAATATACTTAGAAAACCCTAAAGACTCAACAGGAAAACTATTGGACACAGTGGACCAATTCAGCAAAGTAGCAGGATACAAGATCAACATATAGTTGGATTTCTCCACAGTGACAAAGAGAATACCGAGCAGGAACTAAGAAAAACAATATCATTCACAATAGCTAATCATACCTGGGAGTAAATTTAACCAGAAGCACAAAGGATCTATTAAAAGAAAATTACAAAACATAACTACAAGAAACAAAAAGAGACCTAGAGAAGTGGAAGAATATCCCTTGCTCATGGATAGGAAGACTCAATATTGTGAAAATGGCAAGACTACCAAAGGCAATTTACACGTCTAAGGAAATCCCAATACAAATACCAATCCCATTCTTCAACAAGATGGAAAAGGCAATCTCCAGTTTACTTTGGAATAAAAAGAAGCCCCGAATAAGCAAAACACTCCTTAAAAATAGAAGAAAGGTGGGAGGTGTCTCACTCCCTCATTTCAAATCCTGCTACACTGCCATGGTGGTTAAGACAGCATGGTACTGGTACAATGACAGACACATAGATCAATGGAATAGAATTGAGAATCCGGAGATAAACCCATCTATCTATGGTCAACTGATTTTTGACAAAGAGATGAAATCAGTTAAGTGGGAGCCTTTTAAACAAATGTTGGTGGCAAAATTGGAAAACTATCTGCAGAAGACTCAAGCAAGATCCACACCTCACTCCATATACAAAAACCAACTCAAGGTGGATCATGGACCTAGGACTAAAACCAAGGACTATAAGCTTCATTAAAGAAAAGCTTGGAAGAACGCTAGAAGTCTAATTCACAACATAAGCAGACTTCCAAGTATCCTGAAAAACCTACAACCAGGATAAGATAAAATGGATGAATGGGATCTTCTAAGAATCAAATCCCTATGCACATCCAAAAACTTTTCCAACAGGGTAAATGGGGAAGCCACCGACTGGGAAAAAGTATTTGGTAATGACATATCAGATAAAGGACTTATGTCCAGCATTTATACAATACTTGAGCACCACAACAAGGTAAATGTAAATAATCTAATAGAAAAATGGGCACAGGATATGAAAAGACACTTCACTGAAGAAAACATTCAGATGGCTAAAAAGCACATGAAGAAATGTTCAAAATCCCTAGCTCTAAGAGAGATGCAAATCAAAACGACTATGACATATCATCTCACCCCAGTCAAAATAGCAAAATTTAACAGAACAGCAAGCAACAAATCCTGGAGAGGTTGTGGAGAAACTGGCACCCTTATTCACTGTTGGTGGGTGTGTAAAATGGTGCAAGCACTGTGGAAGGCGGTGTGGCTCTTTCTCAAAAAGTTGCAAATAGAGATAACATTTGACCCAGCAATTCCACTACTGGGAAGATACACCAAAGAGAACATAACTCACATCCAAGCAGATATATGCACACCCATGTTTATTGTAGCTTTGTTCACAATAGCAAGGAGTTGGAAACAACTTAAGTGCAAATCAACAAACAAATGGATAGAGAAGCTGTGGTATATTCACACAATGGAATACTATGCTATATTGAAAAACAATGAACTCATGCAATATTATTCAAAATGGCTGACTCTGGAGGACATATGCTGAGTGAAGTATTTCAGTCACAAAAGGACAAATACTGCATGGTGCCACTGTTGTAAAACAGGACCTACCTCGGGGTTGGGGGAAGACTGAGAAAGATGGTTTCAATGATGTATACTGCATTGAAACAGATGAGGGAGAAAACTGTTTTAAAGGGATGTGTGATTAGGTATTTTTGTCATGACAGGAGTCCAGATCGAAGACTACATAGTAGAGTGGAACTCAGGAGGGATTGTAAAACAATGACAAAACTTTTCTTTTACTTTCCCAAGAGGGTAGTGTATTAGGGGGAAGGTTTGGGAGGGGAGAAAAGTGCAATGGTGAATGAATGGAAATCCAAACTCTCTGTAAATTTTCATTGAAAGTAAAAATAAATTTAAAAAAACAAGGAAACATGCCAGAAAATTTAAATAAAAAAAGAATTGCTTCTCAACATTAGGGGAAAAAATATCCTCATCTTTGGAACAGCAGGCAACGTCATGGTCAATAAAGAAAATATTGATGTTGTCTATTACTTCAACAGTTTTCTTAGGTCGACAATCAATAACCATAGTAGTGGCAATCAAGAAATCAAAAGGCATTGGGAAAAATCTGCTGTCTAAGAGCAAGGATGTTCATTTAAAGACTAAGGTGTACCTGTTCCAAGTCATAGTATTTTCAATTTCTTACTATGCACCTGGAAGTTAGGCAATTAATAAATATTATTGAAGAAGAATTTATATCTTTGACTTGTGATGTTGGTAAAGAGTATGAATGGTCAAAAGAAAAAGTAAAGTTATCTTGTAGAAAGTGCATTTAGGTTGTCCTTAAAGGCAAGGATCGTGAAACTCTATCTTGCATACTTTGAGCATGTTGTCAGGAACCAACTTCATTCTGGAAATGTGGAGGGTCAGAGAAAGAGGAAGACTTCAACAACATGAATTGGGTGATCTCCTGTGTTGTTTACCTCTAAAATGTTAGCTTGGATAATTGTTAAACTTAATTTTCAAATACAGACAGTTATCTTTATTTATGGTTGTAATATTGGTTTGCAGCATGTTGCAGACTGTCAGGATAGCTCAGGAAAGGGCCAGGTTCTAAATGTAGTGTGTAGTGTCTTCAGAAGTCATAGTTGGCTTGATTGACACTACATCACACAGACGCATGTACACAGAGACAGAGAAATGTTTCTTTAAGCCTCTTCCTGATTTATCTGCTTTAAATTTTTCAACATTCAGCGTTTTTTAATCATTGATAGTTTTCACACACCGTTAGCAAGCTTACTGGGCATTGTCTTCTAATTCTTAATTTTTGTTTAAAATTTTTAGCTAGTTTTCCTTCTATCTAACTTTTGGTATTTTCTGACTTGATGTATTAGGGCTTCTTCTTCTTCTTTTAAAATAACATTTGTATTTTTATTATGATTTTAACAAGTTTACAGAAAACTTGGATTTTCATTAATTCATTGTTGTACATTTTACCCCCTCTTCCTCTGTTCCCCCTCCATCAGTTCATCACTTTTCTTTAAACTAATGATTTTTCGCCCCCCTCCCCCAGTCCTTTTGCAGTGTACCTCTTATTCTGGGCTGCTGTTGTACCTATAATGTCTTATCATATATTCCTTTTTAAGCAGTTATTTCCTTCATGTGTTCCAGTGAAGTATTCATTATCCCATCTTTTCTCAGTTTCCACCAAACTTCCATGTCAGTCTTGTTTTATAACAGTGGTGTGATGCAATGTTTGTCCTTTTGTGACCAAAATATTTCACTTAGCATAATGTCCTCAAGGGTCATCCATATTGTGTCATGAGTTTCTTGTTTTTCAGTGCTGTGTAGCATTCCATTGTGTGAATATATCATAGTTTTCCTAACCATTCATTTGCAGATTGGCATTTGGGTTGCTTCCATATCTTTGCTATTGGGAATAATGAAGCAATAAACATGTGTGTGCATTTATCTGTTTGAATGGCAGATCTTACAGGGTTAAACTTGGTCTTAATGCTTTCCAGAAGATGTCACTTTCTGTTTGTCATGTTCTTTTGTTCTTACAAGAATTGGTTCCCCAGAAAGCCAAGCAAACATGGTGCAGTAACTTTGTGTACCATCTGGGTATGGAACCTCAAGTGGCATAGCTTTAGCTTCTTGATATTAGTTACCATCAATTCAATTTCGGCCATATAGCAATATTATGAATGACAGGTCTGAACTCTGCACCATCTGTATGATCTCGGTCATGCTCAAGTCTATCAGAATCATCACTGTCAGTCTATCTCATTGAGTCTCTTCCCGTTTTTCAGTGACACATACCTTTCCAAGAAAATGTTGATGGCCTGTGGTAATGAATCAGTGTGCCAACCCAAAGACATGGAATTAGAATCCACCAGATGTTCTTTGGGAGAAATATGAGTGATCTCTGGTGTGGTTTACCTCTAAAATGTTAGCTTAGATAGTCGTTAAACTTAATTTTCGAATACAGTTGTCTAAATTTATTTTATAACACCTTTAAAGTACTTTCTTTAGTACAATTGAGAATTTTTTTCTAAATAGTTCCCAAAAAGAGCATTCCACCTTAATTTTAAAACATGTTAAAACATAATAAATGTAATAAATGCAAAAATTGTCACAAGTGGGACCCTATAAAGACGAAGTTTTTAATTAATTTCCCTGTGGTTTTCATACTATTATGAGAATAATGTTGTTTTATAAGATCAAATTCTTAAGAGCATAAAGAACAAAAATGAGGTAGTATTTGCCAACCTGTAAGTGATAGATTAAAAGCATATGAGAGGTTCTAAAGTGTCTGAACATATAAAATAATGAAATTTGATATTAGTGTAAAACTAAATTGCTGAAATTATGCTATTTTATTTCTACCTTAGAAAGAACTACCGCAGTTGAATCAGTAATGTTGTTTCTTTTTCTTCTGTCTTTAAATGAACACAACATTTTTTTTTCTGTCAAAACTCTTCTGGTGATGTAAAAAAAGAGGTTCATCTAAACAACAATGATATATAACTTTCATCTGAAAAAAACAATGGAAAATCATGCTCTTTGTTGGTAAAGATATGTATCTGAGAGCAACATGAGTGAACAAAAGTGCAATTCTTTCTACAAAGACTATAATCACTAGAGAAACATTGTGTGATTAGAGGGAGTGTGGTCAGCCTTTTATTCTTCTCTAGCTACCTTTTATGCTGATTTTTTGAAGCCACAATATATGCCACAGTTGAGAGGGCCTTTTAAAATGTCACGGTAAGCCTGACATTGCATGAGAACTCTCCATGACCTTGGCAATAATGTCAAGAGTGACTCCAATTATTTGTATTAAAGTTGATGTGAATAATATAAATAAAGCCAATTTTCAACATTTGTATAACCAACATAAAAAGAGTATGTAAGAACTACATTACACTTGGAAAAGTTTATTATTTTAATATTGAAATAGGGGTAATCATTGTTACATTTACTTAAGTTGTGTGGGGTTTTTTTCTTTGTTACGATAGATGGTGAAGAGATTGAGATTATTCACAGCTTCAGTTTGCTTGGCTCCACGGTCAACACTCTTGGCACCAGCAGCCAGGAAATTAAAAAACGTATTGCAATGGGAAAGTCTGCTGTTAGGGACCTCTCTAAAGTACTCAAGAGCAACAGTGTCTCTCTGGAGACTAAGGTGTGCCTGATACAGGCCATGGTCTTTGCAATCACTTGTTATGCATCAGAGAGTTGGACAATGACTAGGGAGGATAGAAGGAGAATTGATGCCTTTGAGCTGTGGTGCTGGAGAAGAGTATTTATGTACCATGGACTGCCAAGAAAACAAACAGATTCATCCTGGAGAGGGTTAAACCAGCTACTCCTTGGAGGCAAGGATTCTGGGGCTTCGTCTGACGTACTTTGGACATGCTGTAAGGAGAGACAGGTCGTTGGAGAGGGACATCATGCTTGGTAGGGTGGAGGGACAGCACAGGAGGGGAAGACCCTCTATGGGGTGGGTTGATTCAGTGACTGGGGTAATCGGGATGGGGTGTCAGAGGCAGGGCGATTGGCACAGGATAGAGCAGGGTTTAGGGCTGTTGTACATAGTGTCGCTATAAGTTGCAAATGACTCGACGACACATAACAACAAGAAGAAGAAGTGTAATTTGGAAGCAGAAGTGGCATCCACTTCCTAAACAACATGAACTTTGACAAACTTTGATAAATATTGATAGTAGAGGGGCTTCAGGCATTTTGTTCATAGGCTTCCTATAAGTCGTGCTTGACTCAAAGACAATCAACAACAACACATATTATAATAATAGAAAGGTAACTATTTCAGAAAATAGTGTAAAGAAAGTATCTTGATATAGATTAGTCTGTCAATTTGCTTTGCAGAGGTAACTCGTGGTTTTTGTGATGCTAAACACATAACGACCCTACGAACAAACACGTGTATGATTTTCATAATCTTTAAGTTCATAGAGTTTCGAGAGCAAGCTATTTTTGAAGTGGATGCCACTCCTGCTTCTTTGCCTGTAGTCTATGACTCAACAGCACTTAACAACATCATATATACTTTTGGTTGAAAATAATTTACTGCACTATAGAGTTTGATTTCACATTTTAAAAGTTTTTCATAATACAATGTTGTTGTTGTTAGGTGCCATAGCAACTCTATGAATGAAAGACCTGTTCATAGACGACCCAGAGGTAAGTTGTTAAATACTCTTCCTCCATTCATGATGCTGTACTCTTTTTCACGGTCTTAATTTTTCAAATGATTTGTTCAATGTACATAGTGAATAAATAAATATGATACAATCCTGATGCACCCCGTTCCAAATTTTGAACCTTGCACAATCCCCTTTTTCTGTTTGAACACATTTCTTTCGGTCTATATAAGATTCCACATGAGTGACATTGCTTGTTCAAGAATTCTTATTTTTCACAATGATCTCCAGGTGTATGGTCATAAGTACAGTAATAATTAAAAATGACTTTACCATAACTTCATCTGAAACCTTTATAATTAATCTCCTATAATTAATACCTATAAAACCACCATCTCTCTAGGGCTATCAAAGGCCTGCTATTTCAGAAGGGAATGTCCAGTCTTGTTTCTAATCTTTCTGAGTCTGGAAACTCCTCTGAAACTTGCTCACCATGAGTAACTATGTTGGTACTTACTTGTGTTTTATTGAGTGTGCAAAGGCATTTTATTGTGTGGATTATTTTTTTTAAAGTGGATAACCATGAGAAGAACAGAAATCTGAAAAAAGTAACTTGTACACATGTGAAATCTCCACATGGGCAAAAAGACAGTTGTCCTAAAGAACAAGGGGACAATGCACTGTTCAAAATCAGGGAAAAAGTATGTAAGGATCGTATCCTTTCTCCATGGCTATTTAATCTATACACTGACCAAATAATTCAGTTGGAGAATTCAGTTCACAAAGAAGAATGTAGCATCATTCATAGAGGAAAATTCATCAACAATTTCCATTATGCAGATGATACAACCTTGCTTGGAAAGTGAAGGAGACTTGAAGCACTTACTGTAGAAAATCAAAGAGTACAGATTTCAATATGAAATGCAGCTCAACATCAAGAAGACAAACATATTCACCACTGACCAATAAAAACATCTTGATAGATGGAGAAGACTGAAGCTTTCAACGATTTGATTTTATTTCCATCCTCAAGGAACCCTCACAATGACTGCTTTGAGAGACAGACATATCACAATTTTCAGTGTGTGATATGCAAACAGAAAATGAGACAAATGAAACGTAATATTTTGTTTTAAAGTTATCACAGTAACCACTGATAAAGGTGATTCAGAGTAGAACTTGGTTTGTATTTATTTTTTGTTGCCAGATGGCATCCTCTTGAATATAATTAATTGTGATCCTATGAACAACATATGAGAAGTATGGCATCAGGATTGGAGGAAGACTCATTCATCAACAATCTGTGTTATGCAGATGATGTAACCCTGCTTGCTGAAACTGGGCAGGACCTGAAGTGCTTACTGCAGGAAGTTAGGGACTGCAGCTTTTCTTATGGATTGAGGCTTAGTATCAAGAAAACAAGGATTTTCACCACTGGGCCAAACAGCAGCCAGGAAACTAAAAGACACATTGACATGGGAAAGTTTGCTGTTAGGAACCACTTCAAAATACTGAATGGTGCCACTCCTGAGACTAAGGTGCGCCTGATATAGGCCATGGTTTTTGCAATCACTTTCTATGAGTCAGAGAGCTGCACAATGACTAGGGATGATAGAAGGAGAATTGATGCCTTCGAGCTTTTGTGTTGGAGAAGAGTATTGAGGGTACCATGGACTGCTAAGAAAACAAACAGATTCGGCCTGGAGAGGGTTGAACTGGCATGCTACTTGGAGGCAACGATTCTGAAGCTTTGTCTGACATACTTTGGACATGTTACAAGGAGGGACCCGTCCTTGGAGAAAGACACCATGCTTGGGAAGGTGGAGGGACAGTGCAGGAGAGGAAGACCCTCTATGAGGTGGATTGATTCAGTGACTGGGGTAATTGTGGTGGGTGTGTTGGAGACAGTGAGGTTGGAACAGGATAGAGCAGGGTTTAGGAATATTGTACATAGTTTCACTATGAGTTGCAGGCAACTTGACAGCACATAACAACAACATGAACAACATATCATGAACAACATATTCTGTGTCATCCTTACAATCTGTCATATATTTAAGCCCATTATTAGATTCACTAATCTATTTTATTGAGCTGTGGTGCTGGAGAAGAGTATCGAGAATACCATGAACTGCTAGGAAAACAAATAGATTTGTCCTGGAGAGGGTTAAACCGGGTGGCTCCTTGGAGGCAAGGATTCTGAGGCTCTCTCTAACTTACTTCGGACATGTAGTGAGGAGAGACCGGTCCTTGGAGAGGGACATCATGCTTGGGAGGGTAGAGGGACGGCGCAGGAGAGGAAGGCCCTCTATGAGGTGGATTGATTCAGTGACTGGGATAATTGTGATGGGAGTATCAGAGACAGTGCGATTGGCACAGGACAGAGCGGAGTTTAGGGCTGTTGTGCATAGGGTCGCTATGAGTCGCAGGCGACTCGACGGCACATAACAACAACAACAACATTTTATTGAGGATCTTTCTCTCATTTCTCTCCACTTCTCCAAGAATAATGTTTTGTTTTTTTTTTTAACCAAGAATTGCTCCTTCTGATTGTATATCCAAAGTATGTGAGATGAAGTTTCACCATCCTTGCTTCTAAGTGCAGTCTAATTGTACTTTCTTCAAGATAGGTTTGTTTATTCTTTTGGCAGCTCATGGGGTGTTCAGTATTTTGTTCCAACACCATTCTTACAGCATCAATCCTTCTGGTCATATTTATAAAATTTTCAACTTTCAGTTGCATAGGAAGAAATTGAAAATATCGTGGTTTGAATCAAGTTTAGCTTAGACTTTATATGGGATGGGAGAAAAAATGATTGGATTTTGCATACTCAATAATTAATTAATAGCAAATACTTTTTAAGAAACACATACAGAAGCTTTACATATGCACCTCATCTGATAGTCAGCACAAGAATCAGATTCAGCACAAGAATCAGATTGACTACATCAGCATAAAGAATTGTTGGTGAGGTTCAATATCAAGAGTCAGAATTAGACCAGGTGATTACCATGGAACTTATCATCAATTACTCATGTGCAAGTTCAAATTAGAGCCTAAGAAGATTAAAATAAATTCACAAGAAACAAAATAGAACCTTGAGTTTATTCCACCTGAATTAAAAAAAACAGCTTAAGAGCAGATTTGAGGCATTAATTTCCAATTATTGAAGACCAGAGGAGCTGTGGAACAAAATCTAAGATATCACCCAATGAAGAGAGCAAAAGGTTGTTATAAAGGCATAGGAGAAAGAAAAAGTCAAAATGGATGTGAGAAGAAATGGTAAGAATTGGAGTGTTGAGAATCCAAAAGAAAAGGAAGATATGCTGAAGTAAAAGAGTTGAACAGAAAATTTTAAAGGACAGCTAGAATAGACAAAGTATAACAAAATGTGGAAAAGTTGGACAGAGAATAAAAAGTCAAGAATTTGCTCAGCATTTCTCAAGCTAAAATACAAATTCAAGCCTCAAGTTACAATATTGAAATATGTTGTGAGCAAAATCTTGAATGATCTAGAAAGCACTAAACGAAGATGGAAGGAATACACAAAGTTACTGTACCAAAAATAACTTGTCAATACTGAAAAATTTCAGGAAGCACAATAGAAACAAAAGCCAAAGGAAGAAATTCAAGCCTCACTGAAGACACTGGGGAAAAACAATACCAGGGATAAATGGGATAGCCATAGACATTTTCCACTAAGAAATGCAACTTTGGACATTCTCACCAATCTATGGCAGGGAATTAGAGGACAGCAGACTGGCTAACTGACTGGAAGAGATATATATCCTATTCCAAGAAAGGTGATCTAACACAATGTGGAAATTATTGAACAATATCATGAATATCACATATAAGGAAAATACACCTGAAGATAATCTAAAAACAACTGTAACAGTACTTTGACAGGGAACTGTCAGAAATTCAAGATGGATTTAGAAGAGGCTGTGACACCAGTCATATCATTGTTAATGTCAGATGCATCCTCTGTGAAAGACATAAATAACAGATTAATGTATTTAAAAACACGGATGCAAAGGCATTTGACTCTGTGCATCACAAAAATCTATGGCTAAGTACAGAAATCACAGACTTCATTGTGCTCATGTGAAATTTATGCCTGAAAAAGAAACTGTTTTCTGAATGGAACAAGAAACACTATATGGTTTAAAATTGGGAAGAGTGTGTGTTAAGAGTATGTCTTTTCACGTACCTAGTTAATCTACAGCCTGAGCAAATAATTTGTGAAGTCAGACTATGAAGATGAATGTGGAATCAAGAATGGAGAAAGACTCATTACCTTACACTTAACATGGCCTTGCTTGCTGAAAGTTAGGGTATGAAGATGAATGTGGAATCAAGAATGGAGAAAGACTCATTACCTTACACTTAACATGGCCTTGCTTGCTGAAAGTTAGGGGTATCTGAAGTGCTTGTTACAGTCTTCAATATGGATTGCGTCTTTACATTAAGAAGACAGAGGTCCTTACCACTGGGTCAATAGACAACATCATCATAGATGGAGAAAGTATTGAAACTGTTAATGATTTCATCTTTCTTGGATCCACAATCAACACCCTTGGAACCAGCACTTAGGAAATAAGGAGACATACTGCTTTGGGCAAGTCAGCAGTCAGATATCTCTCTAAACTACTGAAGAAAATGACATCAGTTTAAAGACAAACGTTCATCTGATTCAGGCTATGGTTTTTCAATTACATGCTATGCATCTGAGTGCTGTCAAGTTGAGTTTGACTCATAGTGACCCTGTGAACAAGAGACCTGAATCCATTTCTATCCTCACAATTCCTGACACACAAGAGCTCATTGCAACAAGCATCACATCAGGCCACTTGGTCGAGGATCTTCCTCTCCTTCACTGACCCTCCACCCTTCCTAGCATCATGTCCTTCCCCTTGGAATAGCCCCTTTTAGCAATATGCTCAAAGTATTGAGGCAAAGCCTCATCACTCTTGCCTCCAAAGATAATTCTGGCTACATCTTCTCCAAGAAATATTTGTTTGTTCTTCTGGCTGCCCATGGGATGTCCAGTGCTCTTCTCCAACACCACAGTCCAAAGGCACCAATTATTTTTCTGTTATCAGCTTTCATTGTCCAGATCTTGCATGCATAACTAGTAATTGGAAAGATTATGGCCTGAGTCAGATTCACCTTAGTCCTCAAACTGACATCATTACTCTACAATAATTTTCAGTGGTTCCTACCTGCAAATTTTCCCAGTACTACAAATCTCTTTATTCCTTGACTGTTGGGTACTAAGAATGTTAATTGTGGACCCAAGCAAGATGAATTAGTGACAGTTTTAATCTCTTCTCCATTCATCATGATGCTGCCTGTCAGTCCAGTGGTAAGAATGTTTCTTGACAATGTGATGCAATCCATACTGAAGGTTGTATTCCTTGATCTTCTTCAACAAGTGTTTCATGTCCTCCTCACTTTCAGCAAGCAAGATTGTGCCATCTGCATAACACTAGTTGTTGATGAGTCTTCTTCTGATCCTGATGCCACATTCCTTTTTATAGAGTCCAGCTTCTCGAATATTTTCTCGGCATACAGATTGAGTATGTATGGAGAGAGTGGAGAAAGAATACAACTCTGACACACTCCCTTCTCAGTTTTAAACCATACAGTGTTCCCGTGCTCTATTCATCCAATAACCTCCTGGTTTTCATGAGCACTATAGCATGTACTTGAACTCTTATTCTTCTCAATATCAGCAAAAACTTGTTATGATCCACACAGTCAAATGCCTTTACATTGTAAATAAAGCACAAATAGACATCTTTCTGGTATTCTTTATTTTCAGTCAGGATTTATTTGACATCAGCAATGATGTCCCTGGTCCCATGGACTCTTTTAAGTCCTGTTTGAACTCCTGGCAGTTTCCTATCTATGTACTATTCCAGTGGTTTTTTTAATGATTTTAGCAGTATTTTGCTTACATGTGATACTAATGATATTTTCGATAGCCTCCACATCCAGTTGGATCACCTTACTTGGGAATGGAAACAGATAAGGATCTCTTCCAATTCATTAGCAAACAACTGTCCTCCAAATTTCCTGGCATAGACTTGTTAGCACATCCTAGGCTGTTTCTATTCATTGAAACAAGACGATTGGTATCCCATTGATTTTGGGGGCTTTAATTTTTGCCAATGCCTTCAACTCAGCTTCCACTTCCTCCTTCATTGCCATTGGCTTCTGTTCATATGGTACTCCCTGAAATGTTTCAATGTCAATTAGTTCTTTCTGGTATAGCCGTTCTGTGTATTCTCTTTATCTTCTTTTGATACCTTTTGGGGTCATTCAGTATATTGTCTATAGAATCTTTCTATGTTGTGACTTGTGGCTTATACTTGTTTTTTGGTTCTGTCAGCTTAATATCCCTACTCTTTTTTTTTCTGGTTGCCATTTGCTTGGTATATTTCCCCACCGTTTTACTTTTAGTCTTTCTTTATCTTCACTTTTCAGATGTGTCTTTTGCACACAGCATATTGATGGGTTTTGGGTTTTAATCTAATCTACTATTCTTTATCTTTTCACTGATGCATTTAAATCGTTGCTATTCAGTGTAATTATTGAGTGGTGAGGTTTTATTGCTATAATTTTGTTGAGCTCTTTTTGGTGTTGATGCTGGTTACTTTTATCCATCCTAATTTCTGTGACATATCTGTAAAAAGGACATCCCTCTATTTCTTGCAAAGCTGGTCTTGTTTTTACAAGCTTTCTTAGCTTCTGCTTTTCTGAGAATATCTTGATCTCCCTGTCATATTTGATGAACAGTTTTGCTGGGACAAGTACTCTTCTTTAAGGGTTGTCTTCTTTGACTGTTTGATATATGTTATTCTTACTAGTGTGGTTTCTGATGAGAAATCAGTACTTTATCTTATTTGTTCTCCCTCATACTCTTCGTTTTTCTCTAGCTGCTTTCAGAATTCTTTTCTTATCTTTGGTTCTAGGAAATTTGACTATGATTGTCTGGGTTTAGGGGGTCAACTACTTCTGTTCCTTTCTCTGTTCCTGCAGCTAAGTTCTCTGAGGTTGAGGCTTATTGTTTTCTGATTTCTGCCCTGTCTCCTGAAGTCTATTGTCTTCGATTTGTGCAGTGGTGCAGCCAGATTCCCCGTCTTTTTTCACCACTCCAAAGGAAAGACTTTGTTTCTGACTCGTCCAGAAGCTGCTGGTTGGAGCCTTCTAGTTAGAGTTCATGGCTGGCACAACAGGATGATATCTTAGATCAAAGCAATACCTTCACTGGATCCTGAATGTTTTTATTAGCCTCCCCTTGGGCCAGGTGAACCACAGCTCAGAGGGATCCAAAAGGGTCCACAGGTCAAGTACTAGCTGCAGGATGGGGCCAAGGGTCTGAAAGGATGTTTATGAAGGAGGTAGGGTCACCTATTGAGGTGGTCTGTGAATAAGCAGCCTTCTTGGTCAGCAAACTGCTGCAGCTGGGGGTCAGAATGTCTAAAGGGTCTGCAGCTCAAGTGCTGGCTGTAGGTGGAGCCAACTGGTCAGGTTTTTGGAAGTGCATCACCAGGTATTCCTTACTACTCTTGAAGTGCTTCTGAAACCTATGGTCAATGGGTGGCCCTGCTAGTATTTAACACACCTCTGGCATAACTTTCAGCATCACAGCAAGGCACAAACCATCACAATATGGCAAACTAACAGGTTAGTAATAAGAATGATTATAAAAGCTGAGAAATATATAATTACCCTGAGCTTTACAAAGATCTTTTTTTACATCTTTTAATTGAAGTAAAACTGTATCTGTTCTATTTTCCCATGTTCCTTAAGTTCTATTTTGTTAGTCTTTGAGACTTTAGTTTCTATTCCCATATTAATTGTTGATATGTATTGTTGAATTAGAACCAACCTTTTGCTGACCCTCTAGTGCGTTTTCATAGACAATAAATCACACTGGAGGAGACCAACCATCCTCTACAAAGCAGTTTGCGAATTCAAACAGCACGGCTTTGAGTTGACAGCACAGCTCCTTAGAACACTAGCCCCAGAGTTTTTCTTATTCTCTGATTATAAGAAAAACTCCAAAGTATCAGTCACCTTTATAACTTTCTCCTCTTAATTCCCCATTTAAAGAAATATTTTCTTAATTCTTAATTTCTACTTTCTAATTTATATTTTTTAAAAAATGTTTGTTCACAGAGATGCTTTTCCCATAAGAAAGAACATTAAGTGAATGTGTTTCCCTTAAAGGAAAAAGATTATATTTTAAAGCGAAAACGTATTTGTCTTCTAACATACACACCAACAGCAAAATACACAAACATGTTGTACAATTATAAAAAAAATCATAAATCTTGATGCTAATAAATTGTGTGTTATAGAGATAATATTTATAAATAATCCTTTGTCATGCAACTATTCTAGTAAGAGCATAGGTTTGCACCTATGCTGTTCTGCTTTTATGTCAATCTTAAGGTTTTAGGGCTTATGTCCTCACTAATGGCCTGTTGTTAACAAGTATCTCCTTTTTAATGAATCATGCTAAATAAGCTTGGCTCTTTGGAGAAATAATTTTATCAAAAAGGATATTGGTTTTAAGCATTGTCTTACCCCCACCCTTCCCTAAATGAAGTTTTATGCTTGTGAAAATAAGATAAGGGTACTGTCTTGGATTAAATGGGGGATATTGGGCCCATTTCCTCTCAGACTCTGCCAAGTCAATTGCACTCTTACCAGCAGCCCTACTGCTTTCCGGACTTGAACCTCTCCTGAGCAGAAAATTAAGACAGCATCTGAGGAGGTCTAGGACAAGGACAACTGTCCACCAGGGACCATACTAAGATTGGTAAACCAATTTTCACTTGTGAACAATGCCAGAATACAACCCATATGTCTCCCATGGTGAAGCACTGTAGTGAGTCATTAACCCACTGTGCCACTTAGCAGCTTCCCTCTGCTTGCTGTCTTGTGAATTAACATCTCTGCTGCCACTACACCAGACCCTGAGTTTAGTTCTGCAGGGAGAGCAGCTGAATAGCAGTTCTCTATAACAAGTGATCAGGGCAGAGCTCTTTCAGATTTTCAGCTGAAAGCAATAACAATTTGCTGTTCGATTCTGGTTCTATCTTATCATAATTAGGCTAGAAAATCACAATGAAAAGGCACATTGCAATGGGTTGTCAATCGGATATCTTGTAATTTTAATATGTCTGCGGTTAATGATTAATGGTTTTCACTCTGTAGGTGGGATTTGAATTTGGCTCCAAAAATGAAATCCCTTGCAGCTGAAATTTCTTTAAGATTCCAACATCTTAAGAAGTTCTCCCTCAATTGGTTTCATTGCCTTCTTATTTAAATGATCTACCATATAATGAAATTTGGATCAAAAGCTCTAAGCTTAAAATATACAACAAAAAGCTGCTTCTGGCTGAAGAATTTGGGCCCAAATCAAAACGTTTCTGCGCTCTGGCCATTATCACATGTGGTTAACTGCTGGGGAATATACCAGGGAAGAAAGGCACCTGTTTTCTCACACTGGGTTATGTTTGTCATCTTGTTAAAAATGCAAGGCAACATATGCAGAAATTGTGCAGAAACTCCATTCACATGGTAATTCCTTTGTATTTGCATTATTTCTTTTCAGATGTTGGACTGAATGCCAGGCTCTAGGAAGATCTAGCTGTCTCCCTGTCTTCAGTTCTTCCATGAACATAATTCAATATTTGGCTCACTTTGTAGATCAAAGAAGAGCACTTTGTCTTGCTCTTCAGAATGCAGGTACTGACCTGCATTCCATCTTGACCAAAACCCATGATGTGGAAAGATTTCTCACAGTTTGTGTTTGAACATCAGTAACAATACAGTCAGGGTAGGATTACTGCAACTCTTTCAGTCAAAACTTTCCTTGCACTTTGTTAAGCAAATGGAAGACTTTTCAAGTGGACACAAGAAAACCTGGAGTGCCTGGTTGGTGCAATCAATTAACATATTTTGCTGATAACTTTTGATCAGAGTCCATTCAGCAATGACAAGGAAGAAAGAACTGGAGACACATTTCCAAAATCAGCCATTAAAAACCTTGTGGAGCACAATTCTACTTTGACACACATGACTACCATTGGGCTAAAATAACTTGGAAAAAACCCTTTTTTTGTGTGATGTGTATATGATAACTACCTGCTAAAAACAGGATCTTAAGTATCAAATATGCCTGGTTTTGTCTGAAATTTACCAATATTTTCCTTTCAAATAAGTCTTCTAAAATGACAAGGAACCTTTAGATGTGACTAATCATATTTTTTTCACTACAAGAAATACATGTATGGTCATATTTATAGTACAAAAATGTGATTATATTAAAACAACTAGTTGTTGTTGTTATGTGCCATTGAATCTCTTGGGAATCACAACGACCCTATGTAAAAGAGCCCTAAAACCTTGCTTTATCCTGTGCCTACCTCACTGCCTTTGACACACTAGTCCCATTACCCCAGTCACTGACTCTATCCATCTCATTAATGGTCTTCCTCTCTTGCATTGTCCCTCCACTCTCCCAAACATGATGTTCCTCTCCAAGGACTGGTCTTTCCTTGCAACATGCCCAAAGTATGTCAGACAAAGCTTCAGAATCCTTGCCTCCAAGGAGCAGCCTGGTTTCACCCTCTAAAGGACAAAGCTGTTTGTTCTCTTAGCTGTCCATGGTCTATTCAGCACTCATCTTCAGCACCACAACTCGAAGGCATCAATTCTCTATCATCCCTAGTCACTGTCCGACTCTCCGATGCATAGCACACGATTGCAAGAATATGACCCAGGTGCACCTTGGTCTCCAGCCTGATGTTGCTTCACTTCAGTACTCTGAAGAGGTTTCTGACACCAGACTTTCCCAATGCAATTTGTCTCTTGATTTCCTAGATGCTGTTACCAAGAGTGTTGATTACGGAGCCAAGCAAATTAAAACTGTTAACTATTAATCTCTTCACTATCCAAAATTATTGATGCCGCCAATTGGCTCAGTGGTGAGAATCTTTGGCTTTTTGGCATTGAGCTTTAAATGCATATTGAAGGCTGCAGTCCTGGAACTTCTGCAGCAACTACCTCAGGTCTTCTGCAGTTTCAGCAAACAGGGTTGTGTCATCCGCATAACGCAGGTTGTTAATGAGACTTCCACCAATCCTGATGCCATATTCCTCCTCGTACAGCCCAGCGTCCCAAATGATCTGTTTTGTGTAGAGTGGAATGATATAGAATTAATGTTTAAGAAAATACTTTTACAGTTAACTTGTCAACCAGTAAACTACACTGCTAATGGGACAGTGGATGTCTCTATTAGAGTCTTCAAATAAAAATTTATTTACTCCAACTAGACAATTCACAAGAAGCTCCATGAAAGAAAGATGGGTTATCTCCTTTTGTGCTACTTACAACCTTAGACATTCAGGTCAATTATGAATGGTTCTGATTTGAAGGCAATGAGAGAGAGAAAAAATGGTAGGAAAAATGTAAAAATTATCTTCTGTGTCTAGCTGATACTAATGACTAAATACTTAGAAACGTAGCACAGCTAAGTTAAAAATCCTCTAAACCTATAAGCAATCTTAGTGAGCTCTGGGGTATAGAGGTAAGGAATTGTACTCCCAATGCAAAGGTATGTTGTTCAAATCAACCAACTGCTCCATGGGAAAAAAAGATGAGTAATCTTCTTTCATGTAGTTTACTACTTCTAAAAACTCCCTTGCGGGTCAGATCTGGGCCAGTTTTGATTTCACAGTATTCAAAAACAACATAAATAATCTTAAACACTATATTCTTAAAACTAATAACTTTCCACTTATTTAATTGTATCTATTATTTGACATTTAAAAGTAATCTATATAATTGTATTTATATGGTGAATATATTGTTGTTGTTGTTGTTGTTATGTTCCATCGAGTCACTTTGCAACTCATAGTGGGACACTTAGAAAGGGCAGAAGGCAGGCAAAAAGACAAGACACCTCAGCAGAGCTAAAATCCCCATCCATACAGGTAAGAGTGGAGGACCTCCAAGGCTGCACGAAACTCTGTCGGGTGAATATATTGCTAATAATATTCTTATTTATTAACTCTTTTACCATTTCTGAGTTGAAAGGTACCATGGTGATATGTGGTACTCAACTGTGGGTGAGATATTTACATTACTGCAATTAGCAAGTAAGCACTTGATCTATTATTTTTTGATCGTCTAGGGAAAATATTGTTGGTGATCCAACAGAGTGTGGAAATTATTGAACAATATCACTGATATCACATGCAAGCAAGATTTTGCTGAAGATCATTCAAAAACAACTGAACAGCTCAACAACAGAGAACTGCTTGGAGTGCAGGCTGGATTTAAAAGAGGCCGTGGCACTAGGGATATTATAGCTAATGTCAGATAGATCTTTTGGATAATAATAAAGGTGTTGGGTCACCTTTCTTTAGAATGGGAACAGATATCGATTCTGCTGAAAATATCCAAAAGCGTTTAGAACAATATGTCAACAGAGAACTGCCAGATGTACAGGCTGGATTTAGAAGAGGTGGTGGTACTAGAGATATTATAGCTAATGTTGGATGGATCTTGGCAGAAAGCAAAGAATACCAGAAGAATGTCTCTCTGTGCTTCATTGACTATGCAAAGGCTTTTGACTATGTGGATCACAACAGGCTATGACTGACTCTGAGAAGAATGGGAATTCCAGAACAGTTGATTGTAATAATGCGAAGCCTATACTTGGACCAAGAGGTAGTCGTCAGAAAAGAGCAAGGAGACACTACATGGTTCAAAATCAGGAAGAGGATCCATCAGGGATGTATTCTGTCTCCATACCTTTTCAATTTGTATGCAAAACAGATCATCCTAGATGCTGGGCTGCATGAAAAGGAATGTGGCACCAGGATTGGTGGAAGAGTCATCAACAACCTGCATTATGCACAACCCTGCTTGCTGAAACTGAGGAGGACCTGAAGCGCTTGCTGCAAAAGGTCAAGGATTGCAGACTCCTATATGGATTGAACCGCAACATCAAGAAAAAAAAAGATTCTCACTACTGGGCCAATTGGCAGCATCAGTATGGATGGTGAAGAGATTGAGATAGTTAACAGTTTTAGTTTGATTGGCTCCACAATCAACACTCTTGGTAACAGTAGCCAGGAAATCAAGAGATGAAATGCATTGGGAAAGTCAGTTGTGAGTGACCTCTCAAGAGTACTACAGAGCAACAATGTCAGGCTGGAGATTAAGGTGCACCTGATCCGTGCTATGGTCTTCGCAATTACGTGCTACGCCTCAGAGAGTTGGACAGTGAATAGGGACAATAGAAAGAGAATTGATGACTTTGACCTTTGGTGCTAGAGAAGAGTGTTGAATATACCATGGACTGCTAGGAGAAAAAACAGGTTTACCCTGGAGAAGGTGAAGCTGGAATGCTCCTTGGAGTCAAGGATTCTGAAGCTTCATCTGACATACTTTGGGCATGTTGCAAGGAGAGGGACATCATGTATGGCAGAGTGGAGAGTTGGCAAAGGAGAGGAAGACCTTCGATGAAATGGATCGATTATATGACTGAAGAGGTTTGAATAAGTGCGTTTGAGATGGCTAGGTTGGCACAGGATAGAACAGCATTTAGAACTCTTGTACATAGGATGGCTGTGAGTCGCAAATGACTCGATGGCACATAACAACAACAACAACACAGATGGATCTTAAGTGAAAGCAGAGAGTACCAGAGGAATATCTATCTGTGTTTCATTGACTATGCAAAGGCATTTGACTTTGTGTATCACAACAAACTGCGTCTGACTTTTAAAAGAATGGGTATCCCAGACACTTGATTGTGGAGGCTGTTGTGTGAAGGGAGCAGAGGAGCACTGTATGGTTTGAAATTGAGAAGGAATTGCTCCAGGGTTGTATTCTGTCTCCATACCTTTTCAATCCATATGCAAAACAGATTATCCAGGAGGCTGAGCTCTATGAGGAGAAGTTTGGCATCAGGACTGGAGGTAAACTCATCAACAATCTACCTTATGCAGATGATACCACCCTGCTTGATGAAACTGAGGAGGACCTGAGGTTCTTGCTGCAGAAGGTCCAGGACTGCAGCCTTTAATATGGACTGAAGCTCAATATCAGGAAAACAAAGATTCTCACCAGTAGGCCTATAAGCAGCATCAAGACAGATGGTGAAGAGATCAAGATTGTTGAGAGCTTCAGTTTGCTTGACTCTACAATCAACACTCTTGGTACCAGCAGCCAGGAAATGAAAAGACAAGTTGCACTGGGAAAGTCTGGTGTCAAAGACCTCTCCAAGGTACTGAGAAGCAACAATGCCCGAAGCCAGTCTGGAAATTAAGGTGCACCTAATATAGGCCTTGGTCTTTGCCAATACTTGCTATGAATCAGAGAGCTGGACAATGACCAGGGAGAATAGAAGGAGAATTGATGCTTCTGAGCTTTGGTGTTGTAGAGGCATACTGAATATATCATGTACTGCTAGGAGAACAAATAAGTTCATCCTGGAGAGGGTGAAACCAGGCTGCTTCTTGGAGGGAAAGATTATGAAGCTTCATCTTAAATACTTTGGACATGTTGCAAGGCAGGATCAGTCCTTGGAGGGGGATGTCATGCTTGGAGGGTGGAAGAAGAGTGCAGGAGAGGAAGACCCTTGATGAGACAGATTGATTCCGTCACTGGGGTAGTGTTGATAATTGTGCCAGAGGCAATAAGGTTGGCAGGAGATAGAGCAGGGTTTAGGGCTTTGTACATAGGGTTCCTATGGGTTGGTCTTGACAGCACATAACAACAACAAAAACAACAGAAATAACAATGTTGCCAACCTGGTTGGAAGCTGGAGTGGCATCCACATCCTAAACAACATGCATCTGGAAATTCTATGAACTGTGAGAAACAATAATAGCTAAAGAAAGGCTTCAACCTTTTGTTCATAGGGTCGCTATGAGTCATGCTCAACTCAATGACAACAACAACAACAAGTGAAAGTAGACTGATTTATTTTTTTCTTTTTCTGTTTTGGGTCAAACATTTCAGGTCTGCTGGCTATACAGTAGATCTCTGTCACAGCTACTGTATTTTGCATTCGCACAAAAGCAATCAAATAGGAAATGAAGGAGAATAGCTATGTTTACAAATTCAAGCTGTCAGTCCACTAGCTGCCTATTCATGCTGTAGACTAAAGAAAGCAGTAGACAAATAGATAATCATGTTTATTAAACTTAAAGAGTCACTGAATATTTTCTATTGCAAAATTTATGGTGCCAGATGAAGTTGGAGGAAATGTAAACGATGCTGATATTCAGGAAAAGGGAAGGAACAAAACATACATGCAGGGGGAGGGCATTGGCTGTATGGTTAACTCTGTAAGAGAAGTGTTTTTCATTTGCTCCTTTCAAGAAAATGCTTGTCTGTCTGATGTTGTCTCAAAGCTAAGGATCCAAATTAAAAAAAAAAAAGCAAAACACAAAACTAGGAAGAAGTATTGGCCATCCACTTCCAATCTATAACAGACCTTCAAAAACCCTATGCACAATAAAGCACACATCGAGTAGAATAACAGATATGGCAACTGAGGTTGAGCTCTCAAATTTGGAAACAGTTGTAAGCAGAACAGTTGGAAGAACAGTTGTAAGCAGAAACTAATGATTAAAACTTGGGATGTGAGAAGTATGAATGTAGAAAAAATAGACATCACTAAAAAACAAATGGAATGTGTAAATATTGACACATATTTCCAAAATCAGATGGATTAATATGAGACATTTTTAATTAGATTATCATATGTTCTACTGTGGTGAAGATAAAAAGCTGACCAAAAAATGGTGTCACTTTGATAGAGTAAAAGGATATTTCTAGATCCATCTTGAAATATATTTTGAGTGACAAGATAATATCCATGCACATACGACAAAGACCTGTTAATATTACTGTCATTCAAATATAAGCACCAACACCAAAGCCAAAGAGGAGGAAATAGGTGATTTCTATCAATTTTTGCTGTCAGAAGTAGATCACAAATGAAACCAAGATACACTAATATTAATGGATGACTGGAAAGAAAAACTTGGGAACCAGGAAGAAGCATCAGTAGTCAGAAAACATGGACTTGGTGACAGAAATGAGGCTGGTGATAGAATGATAGAATTTTTCACACTCAGTTATATTCTTGATATTATGATTCTTGATACCTGATTTGTCATAGTAAATTCCTTTTGTATGAAAGATAAATAAATGCAGGCTATACACATGGATTTCACCTGATGGTATGCACAGGAGTCAGAATGATTACATCTGTATGAGGAATCATCGGAGAAGTTCAATATCAGCAGTGAAAACTAGGTCAGTTCCTGATTGTGGAATAGGTCATCAACAACACATACAAAAGTTTAACTTAAAGCTAAAAAAGGTAAAATAAAATCCATAGGAATAAAAATTTGACCTTGAGGTTACCCAACCTGAATTTTAAAACCACCTCAGGAAACAGTTTGTGGCTTTGAACACTAATGAAAGAAGACCAGAGGACCTGTGGGAAGACACCAAATACATCATCCACAAAGAATGCAAAGGGTCATTGTCAAGACAGAAGAAGAAGAAAAGACCAAAATGGATGTCAGAAGAGACTGGTGCACCAAGAAGTCAAAGCAAAGGAAAGAAACCAAGAAATTACAAGAGAAGATTTCAAAGTACAGCACAGGAAGACAAAACAAAGTATTTTAATGAAATGTGAAAAGAACTGGAAGCCCATAACCAAAGGGGTCAAGCTCACTTAGCATTTAGCTTTTTATTTGGTTGATTTATTTTTATTTTAAAACTATTGGTTCACATACAATAATTAATTTACATTGTGTTTCATTCATGTACATTGTTTTTTTCCTAGGGTTTTTTTTATTAGTTTTAATGAACATTTACAAAGATTTTGGCTTTCCATTCATTCATTGTTCCACTTTTCTCCCCTCCTACCCCACCCCCATCTCCACCCACCAATTTGCTCTTCTCCTTGAAAAGCAAAAGAAAAACTCCTTCATTGGTATACAATCCCCCCACACCCTCCCACCCCCATCCTGAGTATACTCCACTTAACATTTCTTAAGCTGAAGGAACTAAAGAACAAATTTAGACCTCTAGTTGCAATACTTAAGTACACTGTTGTTGTTGTTGTTGTTGTTATGTGCCTTCGAGTCGCCTGCGACTCATAGCGACCCTATGTACAACAGCCCTAAACTCCGCTCTGTTCTGTGCCAATCACACTGTCTCTGACACTCCCATCCCAATTATCCCAGTCACTGAAAAAATCCACCTCATAGAGGGCCTTTCTCTCTTGCGCCGTCCCTCCACCCTCCCAAGCATGATGTCCGTCTCTAAGGACCGGTCTCTCCTCACAACATGTCCAAAGTAAGTTAGACGGAGCCTCAGAATCCTTGCCTCCAAGGAGCCACCCGGTTTAACCCTCTCCAGGACAAATCTGTTTGTTTTCCTAACAGTCCATGGTATTCTCAATACTCTTCTCCAGCACCACAGCTCAAAGGCATCAATTCTCCTTCTATCCTCCTCGGTCATTGTCCAACTCTCTGATGCATAACAGGTGATTGCGAAGACCATGGCCTGTATCAGATGCACCTTAGTCTCCAGAGAGACACCACTGCTCTTCAGCACTTTGGAGAGGTCCCTAACAGCAGACTTTCCCATGGCAATGTGCCTTTTAGTTTCCTGGCTGCTGGTGCCAAGACTGTTGGCTATGGAGCCAAGCAAACTAAAGCTGTGTACAATCTCAATCTCTTTATCATCCATCCTGATGCTGCCAATTGGTCCAGTGGTGAGAATCTTTGTCTTCTTGACATTGAGCCTCAATCCATACTGAAGGCTGCAGTCCTTGACACTCTGCAGCAAGCGCTTCAGGTCCTCCTCAGTTTCAGCAAGCAGGGTTGTGTCATCCTCATAACGCAGATTGTTAATAAATCGTCCGCCAATCTTGACCCCACATTTCTCCTCATAGAGCCCAGCCTCCCGGATAATCTGTTCTGCATATAGGTTGAAAAGGTATGGAGATAGGATGCATCCCTGGCGTACGCCCTTCCCAATTTTGAACCATGCAGTGTTCCCTTGCTCTGTTTTGACGACTGCCTCCTGGTCGAAGTATAAGTTTCACATTATAATGATCAAGTGTTCTGGGATTCCCATTCTTCTCAAAGTCAGCCACAGTTTGTTATGATCTACACAGTCAAATGCCTTTGCATAGTCAATGAAACACAGATAGACATTCCTGTGGTATTCCCTGCTTTCAGCCAAGATCCATCTAACATCAGCTACAATATCTCTAGTACCACGACCCCTTCTGAAACCAGCCTGGACTTCTGGTAGTTTTCTGTTGATGTGCTGTTCCAGTCGTTTTTGGATAATCTTCAGTAAAATCTTGCTTGCATGTGAAATCAGTGAAATTGTTCTGTAGTACAGTAGCGTTAACACATAGTGTTAAGTACATTATGGGCAGAATATTGAAGGACCCGGAAATATTAAAAGAAAATGGAAGGAGTATACAAAGTCACTGTACCAAAAATATTTGGATGACACAGAAGAATTTCAAGAAATAATATATTATCAAGAGGCAATGGTGATGAAGGAAGACGTTTAGGCTGCTCTGAAGGACTTGGAAAAACCCAAGGCCCCATAAATTGATGGAATACCCACAGGCATAGTTGTATGCAACAAAAAGATGTTGTTCTGGATGTGCTCACCAGGTTGTACCAAGAAATCTGGAGGATGTGGAAACTAAATAACTCTCTGCTAGTGCATAATTGAGTTGTAAAAGAAATAAAGAATGAAATTTAAAAAGTTCTTTCTTTGAAAGAAATGATAATGAAAATACAACTTACCAAAACCTCTGGGACACAGCTAATGTAGTCCTCAGGGGACAGTTCATAGCAATAGGCACATACATAAAAAGGGAAGAAAGAAGAAGAATCAATGATCTAGCACAACACCCTCAGCAAACAGAAAAAAATAAAAAATCTAATCCTACAGCCTCTAGAAGAAAAGAGATTATAAGTACAAGAGCTGAATCAATGAGATAGAAAACAGAAAAATAGTTGAAACCATCAATAAAACCAGAAGTTGGTTTTCTGAAAGGGTCAGTAAAACTGACAAACCACTGGCAAAATTAATAAAAGAAAAAAGATATAAATGATTCAATTAAGAAATGACAGAGGTGACATCACAACAGAACCAGAGGAAATTAAATCTATAATATCAGAACACTATGAAAAACTATACTCAGATAAATTTAAAAACCTAGAGAAAATGGAAAAATTCCTTGAAACACATCCCCTACACAGATTGACAAGGACAGGTATAGAAGACTTAAACAGGTCCATCACGAGAAGAAATTTAAAAGGTCATGAAAAAATTCCCCATAAGAAAAGTCTTGGACCAGATGGCTTCAAAGATAAATTCTACCAAACATTCAGAGAAGATTTGGCACCCATTCTACCTAAATAATTCCAAAATATTGAAAAAGAATGAACACTTCCAGAGTCATTCTATTAAGCAAGCATATCCCTAATACAGTGGAGCAGAGCAAACTGACGCTGTGAACAATCTTAATCTCTTCACCATCCATCCTGATGCTACCAATTGGTCCAGTGGTGACAATCATTGTCTTCTTGACATTGAGTCTCATTCCATACTGTAGGCTGTAGTCCTTGACCCTCTACAGCAAGTGCATGAGGTCCTCCTCAGTTTCGGCAAGCAGGATTGTGTCATCTGCATAACGCAGATTGTTAATAGATCTTCCACCAATCCTGATACCACACTTCTCCTCATAGAGCCCAGTCTCCGATAATCTGCTCTGCGTACAGTTTGAAAAGGTATGGAGATAGGACACATCCCTGGCATTCATCCCTTCCAATTTTGAATATGAATTTGTTAATGAATTCCATAATGAAGAATGAGAGAATATGTATCAAGGAAGCTCAGCGAACACCATATAGATTATACCCCAAAAGAAAAACATCAAGGCATATCATAGTTAAATTTGCCAGAACCAAAGATAAGGAGAGAGTCCTGAAAGCAGCAAGGGAGAAACAAAGAGTAACCTATAAGGGAGAATAGATAAGATTAAGTGCTGATTTCTCAGCAGAAACCATGCAGGCAAGAATAGAGTGGAAGGACATATATCAAACACTCAAAGAACACAACTGTCAACCAAGAATACTGTACCCAGCAAAATTATCCATCAAATATGAAGGACAGATCAAGATATTCCCAGAAAAGCAGAACCTAAGAGAGTTTGTAAAAACAAGACCAGCATTGCAGGAGAGAGTCAGAGATGTCCTTCTTACAGACATACCACAGAAAGCTCCATGGTCCAAAGTGACTAGCAACAACACCAAAAGAATTCAACATAATGATAGCAATAAAACCTAGCCTCTCAATAGTCACACTGAACATGAATGATTTAAATGCACCGCTGAAGAGAAAGAGAGTAGCAGATTTAGATGAAAAGCAAAATCCATCAATATGTTGTCTACAAGGGACACACCTAAAAAATGAATATAAAGACAGGCTAAAAATAAAAGGGTGGGGGAAAATATAGCAAGCAAATGGCAACCAGAAAAAAGCAGGAGTAGCCATATTAATCTCGGATGAAGTAAATATCAATGTAAAAACCATCACAGAGGACAAGGAAGGTCACTTCATAATGCTGAAAGGGTCAATAGAACAAGAGGACATAACAATAATAAATATCTATGCACTAAATGAAAGACCAGCAAAATACAAAATACAAACATTAACAAAACTGAAAAAGGAAATAGACAACACTACTCTTGTGCTGGGAGACTTCAATACACCCCTCTCAGGAAAAGATAGAACTACCAGAAAAAAACTCAACAGAGATACTGAAGAATTAAACCACACAATAAATCAACTTGACCTTTCCACTAGGCCAACTGTCTTGTTAAGTGCCGTCCAGTAGTAGGTGACTCATAGTGACCCTATGAAGGAAAGCCCTTAATTCTTGTGTGACTTTCATCCTCTCTTCATGTTCATAGGGTTTCTGGAAGCATGCTATTGTAGAAGTGGATGCTACCAAGCCAAAGATGGGTGACTTTTAATCCGTGGCCATTGGGCCTGTCTTTCACTGTGTTTGTTCAAACATTCTTCTAGGTGGGTCCAGTTGCCATACAGTGGTAACTTGTGGTTCTTATGAAGCTGAACATTGTGACACTGATGTGTCAGATACGTTAGTGATTACCCCTGGCAGACAGTGTTTGGTGGAGCTCCTTGATTAAAACAAGCTTGGAAGCAGGAGTGGCATCCACTTCCATAAAAGCTTGCCTCTGGAAACACTAGAAACCTAAAGAAATGATAAAAGTCACACAAGTGTTGAGGACTTTCCTTCATAGGGTCACTATGAGTCTCCTATGTCTCAAAGGCACTTAACAACAACAACAAGCAAAAACCAGGAGGAGCTCAAAATATCAGCCCAGAACAATGTAAATAAAACTAATGAGGTATAAGCAGCACTGGAAAAACCATGATCCCAAATATGAGGTCCAATATTTCAGATGCTGTCAACATGATAGAGGGACATATGAGCAAAGTTGACGAGATGGAACACAGAACCAGTGAAATTGTAGATAAAATGGTGACCAATGATCTGTTAGAGCAAAAAGCAGACTCAAAAAGAAAGAAAAAAAGAAAAAAACAACCCCTAAGAATAATATGGGACACCATCAAGAGAAACAACATGCTGATCATTGGAATCCCAGAACAGGAAGTAAAGTTACCCCCAAAGTGGTGGAAGAATTAGTAGAGGAAAACTTCCCAGGCATAGTGAAGAATGAGAGAATATATATTCAAGAAGCTCAGCGAACACCATATAGAATAGACCCCAAAAGAAAAACACCAAGACATTTCATAGTCAAATTTACCAGAATCAAAGATAAGGAGAGAACCCTGAAAGCAGCTAGGGAGAAAAAAAAGAGTTACCTATAAGGGAGGATATTTAAGATTAAGTGCCGATTATTGTTGTTATTGTTATGTGCAATTGAGTCACTTGCGACTCATAGTGACCCTATGTACAACATCCCTAAACTCTGCTCTGTCCTGTGCCAATCGCACTGTCTCGGACACACCCATCCCGATTACCCAAATCACTGAATCAATCCACCTCATAGGGGGCCTTCCCCTTCTGCACTTCTCTCGGCACCAGCAGCCAGGAAATTAAAAGGCGTATTGCTATGGATAAGTCTGCTGTTAGGGACCTCTCCAAAGTACTGAAGAGCAATGGTGTCTCTCTGGAGACTAAGGTGCACCTGATACAGGCCATGGTCTTTACTATCACTTGTTATGCATCAGAGAGTTGGACAATGACCAAAGAGGATAGAAGGAGATTTGATATCTTTGAGCTCTGGTGCTGGAGAAGAGTACTGAGGGTACCATGGGCTGCTAGGAAAACAAACAGGTTCATCCTGGAAAGGGTTAAACCGCACAGCTCCTTGGAGGCAAGGATTCTGAGGCTCTGTCTAACATACTTTCGATGGTCCTTGGAGAGGGACATCATGCTTGGGAAGGTGGAGGGACAGCCCGGGGTGGTGGGGGGAAGGCCCTCTACGAGGTGGATTGATTCAGTAACTGGGGTAATCAGGATGGGAGTGTCAGAGACAGTGCATTTGGAACAGGGCAGAGCAGAGTTAAGGCTGTTGTACATAGTGTCGCTATGAGTCGCAAACAACTCAACAGCACATAACAACAACAACTTCAACATTGGAATATTATGAAAAATTATACTCAAACAAATACGAAATCTTAAAGGAAATGGACATACTTAGAAATTCACAACCTACCTTAACTGTCTCCAACAGAAATAGACCACCTTAACAGACCCATTAGAAAAGAAGAAATTCTAAAGTTAATACAAGAACTTCCAGCCAAAAGAAGCCCTGGACCAGATGGCTTTACAAGTGAATTTTATCAAACTTTCACAGAAGAACTGTCACCAATCCTATATAAACTATTCAGAATGTAGAAAAAGATGGATTTCTTCCAGACTCATTCTATGAAGCAAACATATCCTTGATATCAAAACCAGGTAAAGAGACCAGCAAAATAGAAAACTATAGGCTGATATCTCTCATGAACATAGATACAAAAAATCCTGAATAAAATCTTGGCCAATAGAATCCAATGATGCATAAATACATAATTCACCATGACCAAGTGGGATTCATAACAGGTATGCAAGAATGGTTCAACATAAGAAAAACAATCAGTGTAATTAATCACATTAACAAAGCAAAGAACAAGAACCACATGATCCTATCAATTGATGCAGGAAAGGCCTTTGACAAAATCCAACATCCTTTCCTGATTAAAACATTCAACAAATAGGATTAGAGGCAATTTTTTTCAACATAGTAAAAAGTATATTTGCAAGAGTCAACATTGTTCTCAATGGAGAGAGGGTAAAGGCATTCCCCTTGAGAACAGGAACTAGGCATGGATACTCACTATCACATTCCCTACTCAATATGGTATTGGAAGTCTTAGCAATAGCAATAAGGCAAGAGAAGAAAATAGGAGGTATCCAAATTGGCAAAGAGGAGGTAAAATGATCTCTCTATGCGGATAATATGATTATTTACTTAGAAAACCCTAAAGACTCAGTAAGAAAACTACTGGACATAGTTGACCAATTCAGTAAAGTGGCAGGATACAAGATGAATATAAAAAATTAAAAAATCAATTGGCTTTCTCTATAGTACCAAAGAGAATACAGAACTGGAGCTTAGAAAAACAATACTCTTCATAAGAGCTAATCACAATAATAAATACTTAGGAGTAAACCTAACCAGAAGCACAAATGATCTGTTTAAAGAAAATTACAAAACATTATTACAAGAAATATAAAGAGAACTGGAGAGGTGGACGAATATCCCTTGCTCATGGATGGAAAGACTCAATATTGTGAAAATTACAATACTCTCATAGGCAATTTACACATTCAGTGCTGTCCCAATACAAATACCAATTCCATTCTTCAATGAAATGGAAAAGGTAATATCCAATTTCATTTGGAATAGAAAGAGGCCTAGAATAAGCAAAGCACTCCTTAAAAAGATAAATCACTCCCTGATTTCAAATCCTACTACACTGCAATGTTGGTCAATATAGGTCAATGGAATTGAATTGAGACCCAAAAATTAGCCCATCTACATATGATCAATGGATTTTTGACAAGGAGATGAAATCAGTTAAATGCGGAAACACAATCTTTTCAAAAGATGGTGCTGGCAATATTGAAAAAGTATCTGCAGAAAACTCAAGCAAGATCCACACCTCACTCCATGCACAAAACCAATTCAAAGTGGATTATGGACTTAGGCCTAAAACCAAGGACTATAAACTTCATTAAAGAAAAACTTGGAAGACTCTAAAAGTCCTAATCTACAACATAAAGAGTCTTCTAAGCATCCTGGAAAACCTACAGCCAGGAGAGGATAAAATAGATGAATGGGACCTTCTAAGAATCAAATCTCTATGCTCATCCAAAACCTTTTCCCATGGGGTAAAAAGGGAAGCCACAGACTGGGGAAATATTTGGTAATGACATGCTAGACAAGAGACTTATATCTAGAATTTATAAAATACTCGAGCACCACAACAAGACAAAGGAAAATAACCCAATTTTAAAAATGGGCACAGGATATGAACAGACACTTTACCAAAGAAGACACTGAGATTACAAACAAACAAAAAATTAAAGAATTGTTCAAACTCCCTAACTCTAAGAGAGATCAAAATAAAAACAACTATGAGCTATCATCTCATCCCAGTAAGAATAGTAAAATTTATCAGAACAGCAAACATCAAATGTTGGGGAAGTTGCAGAGAAACTGGAAACCTTATTCAATGTTGGTGGGAGTATATAATGGTACAATCACTATGGAAGGCTGTATGGCACTTTCTTAGAAAGTTGCAAATATAAATGCCATTTGACACAGAAACTCCACTATTTGGACTTTACCCTAAAAAAACCATAACTGCCACTCAAGCAGATATATGCACATATTATTGTGGCTTTGTTCACAATAGCAAAAAGCTGGAAACAACCCAAGTGCCCATCAACAAATTAATAAATAAACTCTGTTGCGTTCACACAATGGAATATTATGCTGCATTGAAAAACAAGGAGCTCATGAAATATTATGCAAAATGGATGACCCTGGAGGACGTTATGCTGAGTGAAATATCTTAGTCACAAAAGGACAAATATTACATAGAGCCAAGGTTGTAAAATGGGACTGAGAACAGAGTTGAGGGAAAACAGAAAAAGAGGGGAGAAATGATGTGTATTGCATTGAAACAGATGAGGAAGAGAACTATTTAAAAGGGATATATAAATGGGTATTCTTGTCATTGCAGACTACATAAGTCCAGAGTGAAGGATGCATAGTGAAGCGGACTTGGGAGAAGGGATTGCACAACATTGAAATAGTTTTTCTTTTTCTTTTCAAGGAGAAGAGGGAATTGGGTGAGGGGTTGGGTAGGGAGAAATGTGCAAGAATAAATGACTGGAAACCCTAAGTCTCTGTAAACTTTCATTAAAATTAAATTTTTTTTTTTAAAAAGGTGAGATAGTTAAAAAAAAAGAAAAAGAAATACGGAGGACAACTACCTGGCCAACTTACTGAAAGAAATATATGTTTATTCCCGTTTCAAAAGAAGATGACCCAAAAGAGTGTGGAAATTATTGTACAATATCACTCATATCACACAGAAGCAAAATCCTGCTGAAGATTATCCAGAAATGACGCTACTAGTACATTGGTAGAGAACTATCATAAATACAAGCTGTTTTAGAAGAGGTCATAGCACTATAGACATTATCGTCAAAGTCAGAAGGATTTTGGCAGAAATCAGAGTACCAGAGGGTCTGTGTTTCACTGACTATGCAAAGGCATTTCACTGTGTAGATTACAACAAATTGTGGTTAACGTTGAGGAGAATGAGAATCTCAGAACACCTAATTGTGGTTATGCGAAACCTATACTTGGACCAGGAAGTGTTTCTCAGAACAGCAGGGAGACACTGCATGGTTCAAAATCAGGAAAGGAGTGCATTAAGGATGTGTCCTGTCTCCAAACATTTTCAATCTATATGCAGAACCAACAGATCATTTGGGAGTCTGAGCTTTATGGGGGAAAATGTGGCATCAGGATAGGAGGAAGACACATCAACAACCTATGTTATGCAGATGACCCAACTTTATTTGCTGAAACTGGGGTGGACTTGAAGCATTTGCTGCAGAAGTTTAAGGACTGTAGTCTTCAATATGGATTGGGAAAATCTAATGTGACAAAATCTGTGAGATGGCCAATCTAATTTCTTCTACAATGATAATTACTAAAATTGCAAAGAATTAGAAATAATTGTAAAATAGTTGGAAATGTGGAGATTAAAGATACTTTTTTTATAAAGCCAGCCAACCATTACATTATGATCTTAATTGGATCCCATCTTGATTTTGTGTAAAGAGTTATTGTATTTTATATTGGAACTCTCTGGTGGTGTAGTCCATAAAATCTTGTGCTTCTAGCTTCATAGTGGTCCCTCTACCTGTTAGAATCCATGAGCAATTATGTAGAGAAAGTTGGACAATCTCCTCTCACGTGATGTTTTTGTTGTGTATCATCAAGTCAGAACCAACTCATAACTGACTTTCTAGTGGGATTCAGAGACAGTTAATCACACAAGAGGCTTCTCAAAAATCTGCTGGAGGGTCAGCTATGAATTAATTCCTACTGGAAATCAATATGAGAGAGATTTAAAGTGTCATAATTATATGCTTGTTGTTGTTAAGTGCCTTCTGGTGGGTTTTCAGAGGCAATGCCTAAAGGTATGTCTGGGGTTGGGGAAACAAGAGTTCCTGTCTTGCAGAGATATA
>NW_006399858.1:230131-232473 GCF_000299155.1 Elephantulus edwardii
ATATACAATATTTACATAAACAATTTTAAAATATTCAAAGATAAGGAGAGTAGTTTTGAAGACTAATAATCACTACAGTTGAGTGATGATACCTTGGATACTTGAGCATTAATTTTATAAATTGCTTTAGTTTTTGGATGCTCAAGTAATTCTTTAAAAATATACATAAAGTTTTAAAAGTACACGCTTCAATGCTATTGTAAAATTATAATAAAGATCTCTGTTCTCTTAAAGATCTCTGTTCCTCGCTTGTTATTGAGTACTATTGAGTCTGAACTGATCCATAGCTGTCCCTCTAGTGGGTTTACAGAGGCAGTTAGTTGCAAGGGAGGAGATTGCCCAATCCTTCTCTTGAGAGGCTGCTTGACTTCCAGACTGCAATGCAAATTCTTGCCACAAGGCCTTAAAAGGATCAATTCTTCTTCCACCATCCTTATTCATTGTCCAGATCTCATATACATAGCAGTTGATTGAAAAGACTATGGACAGTCATCAGTTTATTGATAATTGAACATTTAAATAGTTGATTACTGGTCTTCTATATGGATCAAGGCTCAATACCAACAGAACAAAGATTTCCCAAAAAGAATGGGTGAGTCCCACAGATCTCAGCCCCACACTGCTGAGCCCACACTGCTGACACAATAGTCAGACCCTGGGGATCCCCTCACCTGGGATGGACGGCAGGCACCAGATAATGAAACTGGTACAACGGAACCTCCACACTGACGCAGAATAAACTTATTCTAAAATAAATTCTCAGAACCAAAATGGTGGCAGTAAGAGACACATTGTGAGGAAAAGGAGGCCTGACAAACCACATTGAAACAGGCCACACAACTTATCTACACTCAAACAGCTAAGCAGTTGACTAAGGGTCATCAGTGTGGACTGAAGCTCAACATCAAGAGGACAGGGAATCCCAAAGGAACATAGGTGATTCCAACTTGCATCCATTGCCTGTTGCTGATGCCGGCGCTTCTGTGAACCCATGGGGCGACTATGGCCAGAGCCCACAAGTCCCCTACCTTAGGATGGATGATTCGTGCTGAGCCCCATGGCCGGTGTGACAGAGCCCACAGATGGCTGTGGATGCCAAAAGCTGCAGGCCCCCAGAGCAGGAAGGGGTGGTGGTGGCTGCTTTGGTGGCAGCAGCACCATGGAGCCAAGGGAGGTGTAGGACTTCATATGGGATAGCATCTCACTGTCAGTGAAGAAGATTTTCTTGGACAGATCAGAGAAGAAGAACATAAACACAATGGGATCGAGCGTGTCTCGGATTGTGGGGATGGTGTAGGATAGGGCAAGGACTAGATTATAAAAAAAAAAAAAAGAAGTCATAGAGATATCTCTGTGGGCCGAGCAGATAGAAAACTATGCTACTAAATCAAAGATCTGGGATTTTAATCTGTATCCCTCAGGCCTGATTTTGATTGGTTTTGGTTAAACACTTTTCTAAGTAATATATCACTGCTCTGTCAATTGGCTATACAGAGGTGACACATGGTTGCTGTGAGGCTCAACACGGACACTGTGACAGATGTGATAATGGTTAACACTGGTGGACAGTGTCGGGTGGAGTTTCTTGATTGGAACAGGCTTGGAAGAAGGAGTGGCATTCTCTTCCAAAACAGCTTGCCTCTAGAAACTCTAAGAACTTAGGGAAATGATGAAAGTTGCACAGTGTTCAGGTCTTTCATTCATAGGGTTGCTATGAGTTGTCAACAACTCAACAACACTTAACAAGAACATATTTGAGACTGCAGATCTCCTCAATACACCACATCTTTTGATTTCTTGACTACTGCTGCCAAGAACTGTTTACAATTAGAGAGGGTCTTAGAATTGCAGGCTGATCACTTGGTGGAGGGGAGGGGGAAATGGTGGTGGTGTCAAAACTGGAGGTGTTGTCCCTGACCATGGTCAGGGACACAAGATCCAAACATCGAGGGTGAGGAGGTACTTTGGTAGGGAGGTGTGCCAACCAGCCCACAGGGTGTGTTGCTCGGCCCCTAGGGAGAGCCATCTGGCCCCCAATAAGAGTAGTTCAGTTCCTGGCATGAGCCCCCTGAGAAAAGCCTTCTGGTCACTGGGGAAAACTGCCTAGGGTAAACAAAAACATTTTATCTAAGCCACTTTTTTACACCTTCTTCCCTAATACACCTATAAGTCACACCTCTAAAGCTCTTCTACTTGTAACTCACTAATTTGTCCTCTCTAGGTTTGCTTGAGGGAGGGAAGGAGGCATCACTGGGCAAGGTCACCTCGGATAACAGCAAAAGGAGGCATCTTCCAGGTCAGACCCAGCCAACCTGGCCAGAGAGGGAGGGAAGGAGGCTTCA
>NW_006399858.1:235823-274067 GCF_000299155.1 Elephantulus edwardii
CGGTGACTGGGGTAATCGGGATGGGTGTGTCCGAGGCGGTGCAGTTGGCGCAGGATAGAGCAGGGTTTAGGGCTGTTGTGCATAGGGTCGCTATGAGTCAAAAATGACTCGACGGCACATAACAACAACAACAACAGGTTTGCTTCCTTTCTTATTGAGTTTTACTCCAGACCTGGGCCCTGAACCCAGTTCCAGAGATAAGAGGGAAATAAAACTGCCAGCTAAGCAAGCAAAGGAGGACAGAGCCTCAGGGTTCAGCCATCCATCCCCACTGGACCCACCTTGGCAAACACTTTGCAATCCAGAGGGGAGTAAACGTCATGGAAATATCTTCTAACTGAACAAGAAGGAATGTGGCTTCAACAAAGGACAACTAGTAAGGTGTTAAAGTGGTTCCCCTTCCCCCTTCACATCAATGCTCCTGCTCAGCATGAAGCCAGACAGTCTGCTCCTCACTCCCAAATGAGAAACCCACAAGTGAATACAATTTCTTTATTAGAAATAATAATAATCACCATTGGAATATGCTTCCCATTAATCTTTCTCTTCTGGACCCCACGGGATCTTTCTCATTTCCTTTGCCTTCTCCCACCACCCACCAAATTGTTCAGCCCTCTGATTTCATCCCTGCCCATCCTCACTCTTCTGCTCCCAATCCTCACCCCCTTGTATCCTCATCCATGTTTTTAACAATAAAAATAAAATCTCCCTTCCGCTTGATAGATTTTTCCCTAACATAGTTGCAACTCTTAAAACTACATAATTTTAAGGAAAAGCCATAAAACACAACTGTTTGCTTTTCTAATTTTCTTAAAGCAAGAAAAAACTGTTCAATATTTAATATCTTACCTTCTTGTCTATGAACTTTACTTCTCACATTTCCTAAAACCTATGAAATGTAAATTAATATGAAGAAAATATCCACAGGTGTCTACCACCCTATTCTTCCCCTAAACAAAGTCTTCATCCATATGCTCTCCTTTAATTTTTCTAACTACAATTTCTTCACTTGTGCTAGATACCATACCACTTACAATTAACATAGGTCATCTAACAATTTATCTTTCATAGTACTGTGAGCAACATAGTTGTCATTTTTTTATCTTAAAAAAGAATATATTTCAGTCATACTTCTTTTGTTATTTACCATCTTTGTTCCCCTTTGCAGTAAAATTTATCATTGTAGATGTGGTACCTAGATAGAAATCCCCTTTACTCAGATCCTCTTAAGTGTGTTCACATTGGGCTTTTGCCTGATATATGGTCAGAAAGAGAGATCAGCTGGCCCAGTGGACAGAAAGCTATTCTACCAAGCTGAAGGTGGGTGACTTTTAATCCGCAGCCCTTGGGCCTGTCTTTCATTATTTTTGTTCAGACATTCCTCTAGGTGGTATAGCCCTGGTATACAAGTTGCCATACAGCAGTCACTTGTGGTTGCTGTGAGGCTGAACACTGTGACACTGATGTGTCAAATGTGTTAATGGTAGGTTACCCAATGCGGACAGAGAGTGGGGTGGAGCTCCCCAATTACCCAATTAATACAAGCTTGGAAGAAGGAGTGGCATCCACTTCCATAATAGCTTGCCTCTGGAAACCCTATGAACCTGGAGAGAAGATGAAAGGCACCCAAGTGTCGAGGACTCTCCTTCATAGGGTCGCTATGAGTTGCCTGTGACTAGACAGTACTTAACAACAATAACAACAAGAAGGCATATGGTTAGAATCCACCATCTGGAGGAGAATCCACCATATTGGAGGAGATTTTCAATTCTCCTCCCATGAGATTTACTACCTCCAAAAACCCACTGGACCGAGGGTCAGCTTTGGGTCAATTCTGACTCATTGACACGTAGCAGCAACAACAACTCCAGTAAAAATCTAGAGTGTGTGCTCAACAGTCTATGGCAGAAAATTAGGAGGGCAACTTCCTGGTCAACTCACTGGAAGAGATCCATATTTGTTCCCATTTCCAAGAAGGGCAACCCATCAGAATGTGGAAATTATGGAGCCAATCTTTTTTTTTTAAAAAAAATTTTATACCATGTAGTATTCCTTTGCTATCTTCATATAACAGTCTCTTGGTCTAAGTATAGGTTTAACATGAGCACAATTAAATGTTCTAGAATTCCTATTTTACTCAATATTAGCCATAATTGTTATGATCTTTATGCAAAGTCAAATGCCTTTGTGTGTTAAATAGACATTTGTCTGGCTCATAAGTTTGGTATGAGTTGTATTTAATGCAACACCTAACAAGAACTTCAGTAACAATTGTTTTCCTGGTGTTAGCTAACCATTTGCTGTACAGAGGTAACTCGTGGTTGTTGTGATGCTAAATACTGTGACATGATGTGTCATATGCAATAATGGTTACCTATGGTGGACAGTGTTTGGTGGAGCTTCCTGATTAAAAAAGTTTGGAAGTGGGAGTGGCATCCACTTCTGAAATGGTTTGCCTCCAGAAATGCTATGAATAGGGACAAACGAAGAAAGTTACACAAATGTTCAGGTCTTTAGTTCATAGGGTTGCTATGAATTGTCTACGACTCAATGGAATTTAACAACAACATTTGATGTAACAGTAAAGTGACAAGTTTTGTTTTCTTTTTATTTTATATTGGTTTACATGCGAAATTCATATACACTGTGTTTCATTTATGTACATTATGTTTCACGCATTTCTCAATTCACATTGTTTCTCATACAATCATTCATATGTTGTTGTTGTTGTTGTTATGTGCAGTCGAGTTGCCTGCGACTCATAGCAACCCTATGTACAACAGCCCTAAACGACACTCTGTCCTGTGCCAATCGCACTGTCTCTGACACTCCCATCCCAATTATCCCAGTCACTGAATCAATCCACCTCATAGAGGGCCTTCCTCCCCTGCGCTGTCCCTCCACCCTCCCAAGCATGATGTCCCTCTCCAAGGACCGGTCTCTCCTCACAACATGTCCAAAGTATGTTAGACGGAGCCTCAGAATCCTTGCCTCCAAGGAACCACCCGGTTTAACCCTTTCCAGGACAAATCTATTTGTTTTCCTAGCAGTCCGTGGTATTCTCAATACTCTTCTCCAGCACCACAGCTCAAAGACATCAATTCTCTTTCTATCCTCCTTGGTCATTGTCCAACTCTCTGATGCATAACAGGTGATCGCGAAGACCATGGCGTGTATCAGACTCACCCTAGTCTCCAAAGAGACACCATTGCTCTTCAGCACTTTGGAGAGGTCCCTAACAGCAGACTTTCCCATGGCAATGTGCCTTTTAGTTTCCTGGCTGCTGGTGCCAAGACTGTTGACTATGGAGCCAAGCAAACTAAAGCTGTGTACAATCTCAATCTCTTCGTCATCCATCCTGATGCTACCAATTGGTCCAGTGGTGAGAATCTTTGTCTTCTTGACATTGAGCCTCAATCCATATTGTAGGCTGCAGTCCTTGACACTCTGCAGCAGGTGCTTCAGGTCCTCTTCAGTTTCAGCAAGCAGGGTTGTGTCATCTACAAAACGCAGATTGTTGATAAATCTTCCACCAATCTTGACCCTACATTTCTCCTCATAGAGCCCAGCCTCCCGGATAATCTGTTCTGCATATAGGTTGAAAAGGTATGGAGGTAGGATGCATCCCTGGTGTATGCCCTTCCCAATTTTGAACCATGCATTGTTCCCTTGCTCTGTTCTGACAACTGCCTCCTGGCCCAAGTATAAGTTTTGCATTAGAATGATCAAGTGTTCTGGGATTCCCATTCTTCTCAGAGTCAGCCATAGTTTGTTATGATCTACGTGGTCAAATGCCTTTGCATAGTCAATGAAACACAGATAGACATTCTTCTGGTATTCCCTGCTTTTAGCCAAGATCCATCTACCATCAACTACAATATCTCCAGTACCACGACTCCTTCTGAAACCAGCCTGGACTTCTGGTAGCTCTCTGTTGATGTGCTGTTCCAGTCGTTTTTGGATAATCTTCAGTAAAATCTTGCTTGCATGTGAAATCAGTGAGATTGCTTTGCAGTTTCCACATTCTGTTGGGTCACCTTTCTTTGGGATAGGAACAAATATCGATCTCTTCCAGTCAGTTATACATTATGTTTTATAAAATTAATCACCATTGATCTATGCCTACTATTGCCTCATTTTATCATGTGCCAATTGATCTTTCCTAATTCCTTTACCCCTCCACCCTCCATCCACCAAACTCTGTTTTCCTAGTGATTTCTCATTCCCCCTATTCTGTCCCCTCTCCTTCCCCTTCCCCCTTTGAACTTTTATACACATCTTACTAGTTATCCTATTTTTTCAGTAATAGTCTTATGCAATATTTATCCTTAAAGTGACAAGTTTGCTGACTTCATTTTTCTAGATCCAATTGTTTCACACTTAACCTTAAGATTGCTCATTTTCCCTCTTGCCTTACTCATTACCTTTTTACAGTCTCCTTTATTGGTTTCTCTTCATCAATTTGTTCCCTTATCTTTGATATACTTTTAGACTCAATTATCTTACTATTTTAGTATACAATCCATTGACTATCTCATCTAATTATGTGATTTTAAATACCACCTAAATGCCAGCAAGAAGGTTCCTAGGGGGTACAAATGATTAGTACTTTGCAACTACCCTAAAAGTTGACCTTCAAATTTACTCACTAACATGCTCCATATAGGAAAGTTCTAGTTATCTATTTTATAAAGATTATAGGTAAGAAAACCCTATGAAGTGGTTCTAAGCTGTAATGCATAAGGTCACCCTGAGTTGGAATCAATTTGAAGACAATGAATATGGTATTTTATTCATTTATTAATGTGCCAACAACACTAAATTTGTATCTTTAGCCTAAGATTGAAAAACAAGTCAGGAACCCTTTATATGACTGTTTATACCAAATCAGTACTAAAAGGTCAAATTGACCTCAAACTTAGTACTTCCAAGAATGAGTTTCTGTTTTATTTGCTTTCCAAACTGAATGTTTGGCAACTTTCAATTATTCAGTTAAAACAATCCCATTCTACTTGTTCAACTCAAAACTCTTCAGTGCAACAATGAATGAATGAAAACCCAAAATCTCCGTAAATGTTCATGAAAACTAATAAAATTTAATAATAATAATTAAAAAACACCGCAAAACTCTTCATGTCCAAACGACTATGAAGTGATTCAGCACATTTTTGATGGGAGCTCTGGTGGCCTAGTGGTAAGAAACTGCACTGCAATACCTAAAGGCTGTTGTTGTTGTTGTTTGGTGCCGTCGAGTTGTAGACGACTCATAGCGACCCTATGAATGAACAGCCTGAGCACTGTTCGTACATAGAGTTTCAGGAGGCAAGCCATTTCGGAAGTGGATGCAGCTCCTGCTTCCATACCAAAGGCGTGTAGTTCAAAACCACCAGATGATCCTCCAGAGAAGGATAGCCAATCTCCTCCAGTGTGATTTATTTTTCTCTGAAAACCCACTGAAGGGTCAGTTCTGACTCAACAGTATACAACAACAACTACTTAGATAACTAATAACCATCTATTACATTAAGCTTTTAAATCTTATTAAAAATATCCTATAGAAAGATCCTGAAAAAAAGGGTCATAGTGAGCCGAGATCAGTGATGATTATTCTATAAAATACAATGCATGAGAATGATTGTATGAAGCACAGTGTGAATGAAGGAATGTGTGAAACAGATGTATATGAATGAAACACAATGTATGTGAATTTAATATGCAAATCAATATGGATCAAAAATAAATAAAATATATATCCTATAAAAGGTTGGGATTTTTTTTTTTTGCTTTTTTTCGTTTTGTATGTTTTTGTTTCCATGAGTACATCACTAGAGATGAATAAAAGGACCATCACCCAAGAGTATAGTTCGTTTTTTTTTAAGAGTATAGTTCTGACATTACTGTTCAGTAATTTAAAGAGGTCCTTGACAACAGAGTTGCCCAGTGTACTACATCCTTTGTTTTCTTAATTGCTTCTTCTATGGTTGTTAGTTATGCTCCTCTGTAAAGTGAAATCTTTGATAACTTTTGTCTTTTCTCATTTATCATCATGTTGCCTATTGGTCCAGCTGTGATGTTGAGATGTAATCCATACTAGTATGTCCTAGTGGGAACAAAGAAGCAAATTGTTCATTCTTTCAACTATCATTTATTAAACTCCTTGAATGTTCCAGTATTGAGCTGAAAAAATAAAAAAATTAAGTTTTAAAAATTATTTAAGTTTTATTTTCTAAATCACTACTTAGCTTAGGAGGGACTGAAGAGCATGATGCTAAGAGAACTAACTCAGTCCCATAAGGACAAATACTGTATAAGACCATTATTGTAGAAATAGATAACTAGTAAAACATGTATGAGGATCTGAGAAGCAGACGGATGAGAATGGGCAGGGGCATGAAATCCTAAGGTCACACAAAAAATAAGGAAATGGGAACATACACTGTGAAAAACAGCATACGACATTGGTAAGTAAACCAGTATAAAATAAAAAAATATATTTAAATAACCCCAAAGAAACAATTTTTTTCTAGGAATGTTAAGTTTCTAATGTAAAAGTTTTAGCTATGTATTATAATTGATCTGAATTTTCTGTATACATAGTGTTTTGAGTATGATGGAAAGTCTAGAGGACACTTTGCTAAGAAATATCTAACTCAATAAACATATTACAGGTGTTTCAGAAGTAACAATGTGCATAAAATATGTCTTTCAAGATAAGATACCCAGTGCAAGGAAAAATTCAAACTTTGAAGTCACTCCATTCATCATCTTTAAGATTTTTCTTGAGAATCTCCGATTGCAAGAGTTTTCAATGATCCAAGCATTCAAAATTATAACACTTTCCTTGCAAGATATGCCAAAGTTGTATAATATTTCTTCATGTAACTTAATTTCCAATCTGTCTTCAAATTTTAAACTATGCTGCAAAATCCTACATCTCCCATGACTACCCAACACAAATAAAACCTATTTGGAAAGTATTTTTCTAATTCTAAATAAATACATCATAAAACTTGAATGCAGAGGCTTGTTTAATATGCTAAATAAAGAATGAAGTTAAAATTTCCTGTACTTATAATTTTATTTCCTTAGAAGTGTAACCACTGTGGAAGGTTTTATGGCTCTTTCTCAAAAAGTCGCAAATAGAGATACATCTGACCCAGCAATTCCACTATTGGGAATATACCCCAAAGAGACCATAACTGACATCCAAGAAAATACATACACGCCCATGTTTATCGTGGCTTTGTTCACGATAGCAAGGATTTGGAAACAACCTAAGTGCCCATCAACAAACAAATGAATAGAGAACCTGTGATATATTCACACAATGGAATATACTATGCTGCATTAAAAAACAAGGAACTCATGCAATATTATTCAAAATGGGTGACCCTGGAGGACATTATGCTGAGTGAAGTTATCTCAGTCACAAAAGGACAAATTCTGCATGGGACCGCTGTTGTAAAACAGGACTGACCTCGGGGTTGGGGGGAGACTGAGAAAGATGGGTTCAATAATGTATACTGCACTGAAACAGATGAGAAAGAAAACTGTTTAAGAGGGATATGTTATTAGGTATTTTTGTCGTGATAGGCGTCAAGAGCGAAGGCTGTATAGTGGAGTGGAGCTGGGGGGAGGGACTGTAAAACAATGAAAGACTTTTTCTTTTACTTTTCCAAGAGGGTAGTGTATTAGCGGGGAGGATAGGGAAGGGAGAAATGTGCAACAATGAGTGAATGGTAATCCAAAGTCTCTGTAAATTTTCGTTGAAATTAGTAATAAATTAAAAAAAAGAAGGCACTTTTTATCATTTTGATAATATCTCTGAGCACACTTAAAGACTTGTTATCTTTTTGAAATACTGGCCAGAGAAGCTCTAATTAATCACTTTTAACTGTGTATAATTAGATTTTATACACTGCAAAAAATTTCATTTGCTTATCTATCAAGCTGGTTAGCAAGCCTATGGTTAATCAAGTTGAATTAGAAGTGAGGATGTCATCTGGGAACCACTGCAGTGCTATGAGATGTGAATGGCTGTTCTGGCTTTAGCTCTTCATTCTTAAACTCTAGGAGAAGAGGTGTTTACTTTCAAAAATTATAGTACTAGCTCTACAACAAGTTGTGGTTCACAGTTTAAATTTCAGTCTCCTTTAGAATACTGTCAGCTTATCTTCAAGATTTTGCTTTGCATTATAGTGATGATTACATGGATTTCTTAAAGTAGAATCTGAAAGGAAAGAAGGAAAAATGAAGAAAAAAAAACAACCACACAACCCAACACAACATAATAAATAGGTCTTATAAAAGTTTTAAATCCCTCTATAGTTAATCATGTTGAACAAGACATTTAGGCTGTAAATAGCATTTTAAAGTAAACAGAGCTTTACACAAAGTGACAGCTAGAATTACATTTTCTGCTTGTGAGTGTGAGAAAATTAATGTACCAAAAAAGTGCCTACTATTAAAGATGTCTAACTCCAGATATATTTAACAACTGAGATTTGCAGTGGGTAGACGATTGAAGTGTCTCCTCATTAAATTATGCACTGTGCATTAGAAACAGATGTGCTCCTGGAAGTCTTGCATGACAACATTGTTTGCAATCTTCTAATTAAGACATTACTAACGCGGAAAACAAACTGAACTCACAGGTCAACTATTTCTACCTTGGTCATCAAGGAAGGTGGTTTTGAGAAAGCTTGGTGGGTTTCATTGGTATTGTGATATAATTGGAAGATAAGTTCTTCATTTTATTTTATTCACTGTCTAATTCACAGAATTATGCATTTTCGACATCACTCAAGTTTTGAAGTATTCTATTTAAACAAGAATAAAAGGAGTCCTAGTTCTGTAGTCCATTCTGTATTGAGCATCTAAGCGAAAGTTCTGAAGTTCAAAGTCCTTGGAAAGGGACATTATGCTTGGGAAGGTGGAGGGACAGCTAAGGAGGGGAAGACCCTCAATGAGATAGATTGACTCAGTGACTCTAGTAACGGAAGTAGATGTGTCAGAGAGGGTGAGGTTGGCTCAAGATAGAGGAGAATTCAGATCTGTTGTACATAGGATCACTATGAGTAGCAGGTGACTCAATGGCACATAACAACAACAGGTATAAATACAAATATATATTTTTTAATTTTATTTTATTAATTTTAATGAACATTTACAAAGATTTTGGATTTCCATTTATTGATTTTTGCATTTTTCCCCCTTACCCCCACCCCCAGTTCGCTCTTTGAAAAGTAAAAGAAAAATTCCTTCATTGGTATACAATCCCCCGCAAGGATGCTAACACATCTTCAAATCTTGCAGTGAAAAATTAATGTATAAGTTTTGACTCCCCCCACAAATGTACCTACTAATAGCCTAGTGTTGTTCAGAGATCTTACTAATGAACCGTAGATTAATGTATATTTGCATGTTATATGTATATATACTGCATCTACATAAGATCTTCTATTTCAATATGTGGACAAGTATTTGGGAAAAAAAAAGCAACCTACAACATCAATAAGATTTTCATGCCTGCTGATGTACCTGTGACAACTTCATGAATTTTATTTTCATTGTGTTTAGTACATATCAAACTAGTCAACTTACTATATTATCATGACTTTCACATCCTTTTTGGGAGCACTTCCAATGTCCATATATTAGAACTTCATTAGGGTTTGAAAGGATTATTTAAGGTTATGGTATTGAACTAAAAACAATGGAAAATATATGAGAATTGTAAGCTTTGTAAAGCTTTTATCTATGTATGTATGTATGTATGTATGTATGTTTGAAGCCACATCCACTTCCTAAACAACGTGCCTCTGGAAACCCTATGAACTTTAGAAATGATGGTAGTTTTAGAAAGGCTTCATTCAGGTCTTTTGTTCATGGGGTCTCTATGAGTTGTCCTCAACTCTATGGCAATCAACAACACACACACACACAGAAAAGAATGCTGTCCGTTTGAAGAATAAGGAGCTCTGATTCAGGCCATGGTCTTGGAGAGGGACATCATTCTTGGAAAGTTGGAAAGATAGCAAAAAAGAGACAGACTCTCAATATGAGGTGTCCTGATACATTGACTGCAGCAATGGACTTGATTACGTCAGAAATTGGAAGGATGACATAGGATAGGACATTATTCAGATTGGTTGTCCATAGGGTCATTTTGAGTTGTATTTGACTGTATGAGACTTAGCCAGAACGACCCATATGCCACCAGAATTCTGGTGTCCAATTGATAAGAAGCTCAGCTATAATCCCAAAGGCATGTGGTTCAAATCCACAGTCTGCTCCATGGGAGAAGGATGAGCAATCTCCTCCCATGCAATTTAACTGCCTCTAAGAATTTACTTAAGCATCAGTTATGGTTCTATTCCAATGGCAAACATCACTATATATCTGAGAGGCAGGAAATGAATAGATACGATAAAAAGTATTGATGCCTTTGAGTTGTGGTGTTGAAGAGTACTGAATATCACATGGAAAGACCAAAGAACAAACAGGAAACACTGGAAAAAGTGCAGCCAAGTGTTCCTTGGAGGCAAAGATTGTGAAGCTTCTTCTCTCATACTCTGAACAAATTGCTAGAAGATGCTATTCTTTGGAAGGGGGCATCATGCCTAGAAAGATGGAGGATAATTGAAAGAGAAGATCCCTGAGGGGATGAATTGACTGTGACTGTTGGAATGGGCTTACATATATCAGATATGATGAGGATGACACAGGATAGAACAAAATTCTAGTCTGTTGTTCATAAAGTCACTATGAGTCATACTCAACTCAATGATACTTAAAAACAACAAATTGAGTCATAACAGACCCATAGTTGACCCTCCAATGGATTTTCAGAGGCAGTTTAATTGCACTGGAGGAGATTTCCCGTCACTCTCCTGAGGAGGAACCGTTGATTTCAAACCATGTGCTTTCAGGATCGCAGTGCGTCTTCTTACCATTAAGCCACCAGTGTGTGTGTGTGTGTGTGTGTGTGTGTGTGCATGTGTGTGTGTGTGTGTGTGTATAATGTTATGTGCTGTTGAGTCACTTGCAAGACATGTTGCTATTATTGTTATGTGCCATTGAGTCGCTTGAGACTCATAGTGACCCTATGCACAAGAGCCCTAAACACTGTTCTATCCTGTGCCAACCTAGCCATCTCAAATGTACTCATTCCCACCACTCCAGTCACAGAATCGATCCATCTCATGGTGGGTCTTCCTCTCCTTTGCCATCCCTTCACTCTGCCAAACATGATGTCCCGCTCCAAGGACCAGTTCCTCCTTGCAACATGCCAAGTCTATCAGACAAAGTTTCAGAATTCTTGACTCCAAGGAGCATTCCAACTTTACCTTTTCCAGGACAAACCTATTTGTTTTCCTAGCAGTCCATGGTATATTCAACCCTCTTCTGTGGCACCAAAGATCAAAGGCATCAATTCTCTTTCTATCATCCCTATTCACTGTCCAACTCTCTGATGCATAGCACATGATTGTGAAGACTATAACCCGGATCAAGTGCACCTTAGTCCTCAGCCTGATGTCATTGTACTTCAGTACTCTTGAGAGGACCCTTACAGCTGACTTTCCCAATGCAATTTCTCTCCTGATTTCCTGGCTGCTGTTACCAAGAGACCCTATAATCTGAACCCTGTTCTATCTTGATCAAACCTCATTGTCTCTGACACACTTACCTTCATTACCCAAGTCATTAAGTCAATCTGTATCACCCATGGTTCCTATTTTGCATTGTCCCTTCCCTTCATCCAAGCATGATGTTCTTCTACAAGGACTCGTCCCTCTTTGCAGCATGCCTAAATATGTGAGGCAGAGCTTCACATTCCTTGCTTCCAAGGAGCACACTGGTTTTACCCTCCCCAGGATGAATCTGTTTGTTCTCCTGGCAGTGCAGGACAGTTGAATATTCTTCTTCAGCACCACAACTCAAAGGCATCAATTCTTCTTCTATTCTTAGTCATTATCCAGTTCTGTGATACATAGCAAGTAATTGCAAAGACCATTGCCTGAATCAGGCACATCTTAATCTCCAGACTAATGTTGCTGCTCTTCAGAACTCTGGAGAGGTCACAGACAATGGACTTTTCCAGTGCAATTTGGTTTTTTTATTTCCTGACTGCTGATATCAAGAGTGTTGACTGTGGAGCCAAACTTACTAAAGTTATCAACAATCTCAGTCTCTTCACAATCTATCATAATGCTGCCAATAGGCTCAATGGGTGAGAATCTTTCTTTTCTTGATGTTGAGCTTCAATCCATTTTGAAGGTTGTAGTTATTAACCTTGTACAGAAAATGCCTCAGGTACACCTCAGTTTCAGCAAGCAGGGTTGTGTCATCAGCATAACACAGGTTACTGATGAGTCAGGCTTCCTCCAAATCTTATTCCACATTTCTCCTCATAGAGTTCACCTCCTGAATGATCTGTTCCCATATATGTTAAAAAGGTATGGAGATAAGATGCATCCCTGACATACATCTTTCCTGATTTTGAATCATGTAATGTTTCCTTGTTCTGCTCTGACAACTGTTTCCTGTTCCAGGTAGAGGTTTTGTAGAAGCTCGATCAAGTACTCTGGGATTCCCATTCTTCTCATAGTTAGCAATAGTTTGTTGTGATCTACATAGTCAAACGCCTTTGTGTTGTCAATGAAACACAGATAGATATTTCTCTGGTACTCTCTGCTTTCAACCAATATCCATCTAACATTGATTATAATATCACTAGTGCAACAACCTCAAACTGTTCCACTCATTTTTCAATAATTTTCAGCAGGATCTTGCTTGTGGGTGATATTAATATTATTCAATAATTTCCACACTCTATTAGATCACTTTTTTTTTGCAAGGGGAACAAATAGGGATCTCTTCCATCAGTCAGCCAAGTAGTTGTTCTCCAGATTTGTTGGCACAATTTGATGAGCGCATGTAGGGCAGAATCTGCTTAATGAAATATATCAATTGGTATGGAATCAATTCCTGGGGACTTGTTTTTTTGTCAGTTCCTTCAAAGCAGTTTTACTCCTTTATCACAGGCTCTTGATCATGCATTTTTCCATGAAATTCTTCTGTGTAAGTCAATTCTTTTTGGTACAGTGTAATCCTTCCATATTCTTTTAATGCTTACTGGATCATTCAATATTCTCTCCTTATCATCCTTAAGAATTTCAACTCGAGCCTTGAATTTGTTCTTCAGTTCCTTCAGATTAAGAAATGCTGAGTGAGTTTATTTTCTGATTCCAGCTCTTTGCAAATTTCATTATAATAATTGGGTCTGTCTTCTCTCACTACCTTTTGAAATCTTCTATTTAGCTACTTAACTTCTTGATTTCTTCCCTTTGCTTTGGCTTCTTGGTATTCTAGTGCAATATTCAGACTCTCTTCTGACATTTGTAATGACATTCTGTAATGACCTTTTGTATTGTTCCTGGATGAAATTCTTGATATCCTCCCATACCTCATGTGATCTTCACTCATTAATGTTCAAGGCCTCAAATCTTTTCCGAGATGGTTTTGAAATTTATGTGAGGTATTCTCAAGATCAAATTTTGGTTCATATGGATTTGGCTTAACTTTCTTTAGCTTTAGTTTGAACTTGGGCTGTGCCACAATCAGCATCTGGCCTACCTAGTTTTCACTGCTGATACTGAACTTCTCCAGCAATTCCTTCTACAGATGTAATTGATCTGATTCTTGTGCATACCATCAGGTGAAATCCATGCATATAGTCTGTGTTTATGTTTCCTATAAAAGGTATCTGCAATGAATAAATCACTGATTGTACAAAATTCTATCATTCTATCTCCAGCCTCATTCCTGTCACCCAGTCCATGTTTTCTGACTACTGATCCTTCTTTCCTCTTTCCAACTTTCGTATTTCGGTTACCCATTATTATTAATGTATCTTGATTGCATATTTGATTGATTTCTGACAGTAAAATTTGATAAAAACCTATTTCTTCTTATTTGGCTGTAGTTGTTGGTGCATATAGTTGAATGTTATAGTGTTCACTGGACTTCTTGGATGCATATGGACATTATTCTGTAACCCACAAACAACTATGAGATATCATTTCACCCCAGTCAAAATAGCAAAATTTAACAGAACAGCAAGCAACAAATGCTGCCGAGGTTGTGGAGAAACTAGAACCCTGATTCACTGTTGGTGGGAGTGTAGAATGGTGCAACCCCTGTGGAAAGCAGTATGGCGCTTTCTCAAAAAGTTGCAAATAGAGATACCATTTGACCCAGCAATTCCACTACTGGGAATATACCCTGAAGAGACCATAGCTGACATCCAAGCAGATATATGCACACCCATGTTTATTGCAGCTTTGTTCACAATAGCAAGGAGTTGGAAACAACCTAAGTGCCCATCAACAAACGAATGGCTAGAGAAGCTGTGGTATATTTGCACAATGGAATACTATGCTGCATTAAAAAACAAGGAACTCATGCAATATTATTCAAAATGGTTGACTCTGGAGAACATTATGCTGAGTGAAATATCCCAGTCACAAAAGGACAAATATTACATGATGCCACTGTTGTAGAATGGGACTGTCCTTGGGGTTGGGGAGAGACTCAGTAAGATGGGTTCAATAATGTATACTGCACTGAAACAGAGGAGGGAGAAAACTGTTTAAAAGAGATATATAACTAGGTATTTCTGTCATCACAGGAGACTAGAGCGAGGGCTACATGGTGGAGGGGACCTGGGGGAGGGTTTGTAAAACAATGAAAGAACCTTTTCTTTTACTTTTCCATAATTTTTGGACTCATGTACTTTTAACTTGTTAGTCAAATTTGTGTCTTCTAGGTTGCAACACCCCCATGATACATCTTCAAGGATATGAACGTGTACGGCCAAGCACAATCAATAAGAGTGCATCTAAATTCCAAAATCAATCTCCATAATAGTCTATGTGTTTCCTACTGCCAAAGGGGCCCTTTAGAGTAGTGAGAGAAGATCTTCACCCTGAAACCCACAGCGTCCCTTTTCAGCAGGAAGTAGCTAAGAGAATACGCCATCCCCTTTTCCTTATGACTCAGGGTGAAGTCTCTCTCAGGGAGGAGTGATAGGGAATGGCAAAGGACACAACAAAGAAGATTAATCAGAAATGGCTTTGACAAGCACTGTGGCATTTGGACAAGAACAAACTGGGAGGAGGGTAGAGAGAATAGTGCAACAATGAATGAATGGAAACACAAAATCTCTGTAAATGTTTATGAAAATTAATAAAATATAATTATAGAAAAAAAACCCCAACATTGTATTTCAAGATGGATCTAAAAATTACTTTTCAACTGTGTGTGCAATTCCATTTTTTTCTTACCTATTCATCTCTGAAGTAGTAGATCTTATGAATTTTATGATTCAAAATATCCTATGACAGTTCATCTAACATTAGCAATATTTAGTATGTCAGTATTTATGTGTTCCATTTCTTTCTTAACAATGTCCAATTTTCTTACATTCATGCTTCTCACATTCTACGTTCTAATTACTAGTGTCTCCTTACAATTGTTCTTCTGCCTTTGTGTTTACATATGTGAAGGCTCAGCCTGAGTTACCATATCTGCAATTACTCTATGTGTGCACTGTTGTAAATAATGCTTTCAAAGGCCGATTCTTCTTCCTAATCTATCTTAATTTGAATACTCAACTTTAGAATAGTATCTGACAGACAAGCATTTTACAGAAAGGAGAAAGACATTTCCCAATTATGAAAGCAACCAATAGATTCAGTGTCACTGCCCCACATTTGGCAAGTGTGTCTTTATCCTATCTTTTCACTTCACCAGCATTCTCTTGCACTCCTTCCTAACTCATTCAACACTTCACTTTTCCTATCCAGCCCTTGATATGATGGCTTAAGTTTGAAGCCTTCTGTCCTTCTATGATGGTTAACGCCTCACACTGTTACCCGTCTATTTTGCTGTGGCATCTCTCTCTTGAGTCTTTAAGTCCAAATTCCAGGTACTAGTTTTAGAGAAGGGTTTCTGTATCAGACAACTTTCTCTGAGGAAAATATTTTGCCTTTAACTTCTGTTCCAGGAATGACTTCTTGTGACTTAGTGCCTCCACTCTTTAATTTGCAGCATGCCTGTTACAGTAGGACAATTTCCCAGGAAAGAGTATATATTAAAGAAAATGGATGGAATCATTAAACTATGAAATTATTCATACTTCACACAACAAAATAAATTCACAAATACATATATTTTGAGCCTGTAAAACTTTTAAATATTTATTAATTTGTTATTAATTTATAGATTATTAGTAGTATATTTTTGTAAAATGAAAATGTGCTCTTTTTTGTGAAAACTATCTTTATAAGAGTATCACCTGCATTGGATCAAATTTGCAAGCAAAGGAGATGGAGAAGCTATTCACATTGATAAATAGATCACTACTTTTGCTAAAAATGATGAAAATAAGCCTACAGTTAACATTTGTATTTTGATCATATGTACAGTTAGGGTTTGAACATGATCTTTATTTAAATTGTATATAACCTAAGAAATCTAAATATATTTGATTTAAAGTTTAATTGGTATTTGGTATAGTAACTTGGTGCTCTTGGTTAAAATATTGAAGAAAACCCACATATGATGGGAAATCTAGCATTTATTATTTTAAAGGACAAAAAATATCAGTGCTACAAAAATCATATTACCAAAGTTAGATCTAGATTAACCACACAAAATTATTTCTCTATTCATAATTACACAATTAGATTAATTTTATCTTAAAGTATACTTTAATAAACATTTAACTATAGTATATTATTAAAGAACCATGACTTATTCAGGTCTCCTTGTAAGCCAATAAATCCACATGGTATGCATTATAAAAAAAAAAAAAGTTTTCATCAGTCAATTTCTGTCAAGCTTGGAAACAAGGTCCAGAAACTGTATTAAGGACTAGCCAGTGATACTTAAAGAGTAAAGACGATATAGTTACAAAGCAAAAATTGCTAAGATAATTGATGAGAAACGACATCAGATTTTAGAAAAAAATACAATTACTTTTTCCAATAACAAGCGTCTCAAAAAAGCTTATTTATCTTAAAAGATAAGGTGGTATGAAATAAGATACATAAAGTAAGAAAATAAAACCACAACAACAAAAACTTCAATCCAACAAATACCAAACACCCCAAACACCAAAACCTATACTTTGTATAATATAAATGTATTGGAGAACCAAAGAGTAGAGGCAGTTTAAAAGTTCAACAGGAGATGGAGTTGTACTGGTAACCCAAAACCGGCATCCCCCCTGGAGATTCAAATTCATCAGTGATACACACACACACACACACACACACACACACACACACACAATTCATAAACAGGCATCTCTGATGACTTAGTGATAAGAAGCTGCACTGCCAATCAAAAGGTAGGATGTTCAAAACTACCAGCTGCTCCACGGGAGAGTTGAACAATCATCTCCTGTGAAAACCTACTGCAGGATCAACTATGAGTCAAATACCAACTTGATAGTCATGAAATAAATACAAACACACACACACACACACACACACACACACACACACACACACACACACACACACACACACACACACACACACACACACACACACACACACACACACTCTTCCCTGTCATTGTTATGTACTGTTGTGTTGCCGGCAACCCATTATGGTTGTTGTTGTTATATGCCTCTGAGTCGCTTGCAACTCATAGCAACCCTATGTACAACAGCCCAAAACTCTGCTCTGTCCTGTGCCAATCTCACTGTCTCTGAAACACCCATCTCAATTACCCCAGTTGCTGAATCAATCCACCTCCTAGAGGGCTTTCCCCTCCTGCACCTACTCTCCATCCTCCCAAGCATGATGTCCTTATCCAATGACCAGTCTCTCCTTACAACATGATCAAAGTATGTCAAACGAAGCCTCAGAAACTTTGCCTCCAAGGAGAAGCCTGGATTAACTCTCTCCAGGTTGAATCTGTTCATTTTTTTTAGCAGTCCATGGTACCCTTAATACTCTTCTCTAACACTAAAGCTCAAAGACATCAATTCTCCATCTATCCTCCCTAGTCATTGTCCAACTCTCTGATGGCAAAGACCATGGCCTGTATCAGTCAAACCTTAGTCTCCAGAGAGACACCATTGCTCTTCAGTACTTTAGAGAGGTCCCTAACGGCAGACTTTCCCATCGCAATACGTCCTTTAGTTTCCTGGCTGTGGAGCCAAGCAGACTAAAGCTAGGAACAATCTCAATCTCTTCACCATCAATCCTGATGCTGCCATTTGGTCCAGTGGTGAGAATCTTTGTCTTCTTGACATTGAGCCTCAATCCATATTGAAGGGTTCAGTGCTTGACCCTCTGCAGCAAGCACTTCAGGTCCTCTTCAGTTTCAGCAAGCAATGTTGTGTCATCTGCATAGCATAGATTGTTGATAGATCTTTCACCAACCCTGATGCCGCATTTCTCCTCATAGAGCCCAGCCTCCTGGATGATCTGTTCTGCACACAGGTTTAAAAGGTACAGAGACAGGAAACGTCCCTGGCATACACCCTTCCCAATTTTGAGCCATGCAGTGTTTCCTTGTACTGTACTGACGACTGTCCCATAGGTTTCACATTAACACGATCAAGTGTTCTGGTATTCCCATTCTTCTCAGAGTCAGTCACAGTTTGTTATGATTCACACAAACAACTTGCATAGTCAATGAAATACATATAGACATTCCTCCAGTACTCTCTTCTTTCAGCCAAGATCCATCTAACTTTAGCTATAATATCCCTAGTACGATGACCCCTTCTAAGCCCAGTCTGGACTTCTGGCAGTTCTCTGCTGATGTGCTGTTCCACTCATTTTTTTTTAAATCTTCAGCAGAATCTTGCTTGCATGTGAAATCAATGATAGTCGGAGATCGATTGAATATGTAACCAAGATGCTTTGATAATGATGGGTGACTGGAATGCAAAAGTTGGGAACAGAGAAGAAGCTTGAGTAGTTGGAAGACATGGACTCAGTGACAGAAATGGAGCTGGAGATAGAATGACTGAATTTTGCACAATCAATGACTTATTCATTGCAAACACATTTTAAGAGACATAAACGCAAGTTCTACACATGAATCTCACCTGATGGCATCCATAGGAATCAGATTGATTACATCTATGGAAGGAACCGCTGGGGAAGGTCAATATCAGCTATGAAAACTAGGCCAGGAGCTGATTGTAGAACAGACCAGCAACTACTCATATGCAAGTTCATGGAAACCAAAATATAAGTTTGAGTTCATCCCACTTGAATTTTAGAACCATCTCAGGAACAGACTTGAGGCCTTGACCACTAATGAGCGAAGACCAGATGAGCTGTGGGAGGATATCAACGGTATCATCCAAGAAGAGTGCAAAGCTTCATTACGAAGACAGAGGAGGAAGGAAAAAACCAAAATTGATGTCAGAAGAAACTCTGAATATTGCACTGGAGCGCAGAGAAGCAAAGCACAATGAAGAATTCAAGATACTAAAGAGCTGAAGAGAAGATTTCAAAAGGCAGCACAGGATGACAAAGTAAAATATTGCAATGCAATGTGCAAGGAGCTGGAGTCAGAAAATTAGAAGGTCCAAATTCTCTCAGCATTTCTTAAGCTCAAAGAACTGAAGAACAAATTCAAACCTCGAGTTGCTATAATCAAGGATGCTTTAGGCATAATATTAAATGATCCAGAAAGTATTAAAAGAAGATGCAAAAAATATACTGAGTCACTGTATCGAAAGGTATTGGAAGACACAGAAGAATTTCATGAAACAACATATGAGCAAGAGCCTATGGTGATGAAGGAAGACGTTCAAGCTGCTTTGAAAGAAATAGCAAAAAATAAGGCCCCTGGAATAGACGGTATACCAATTGACATTTCAGCTAATAGATGCTTCCCTGTACATGCTCACCAAATTGTGTCAAGAAACCTGGAGAACAACTGCTTGGCCAACTGACTGGAAGAGATCTGTATTTATTCCCATTCCAAAGAAAGTCAACCTAACAGAGTGTGGAAACTATAGATCTGCAAACCATAGCGACCTTATATATAGTAGCTCTGAATTCTGCCCTTTCCAGAGCCAGTCTCACTAATTTTGACACACCAACCCCTATTAAGGAATTTCTCTGCCAAACCAAAGAAGCACAGTTCAAATTCATCAGATGATCACTGGTAAAAAAAAGGCAATCACTTCACAAATGATTTACTGCCCCTGAAAACCCACTGGAAGATCAGCTGTGAGTTGTTTCTAACTTAACAGTATACAATAACAATAAAAATCTTATATGAACTCACTATATTTACATATATTATGTATACACAAATGGTTGTGCCATGTACTCTAGAATTGGAACCAACTCATAGCTTACCCTCGTGTGGATTTTTAGAGGTAGTTAATATCACGGGAGGAGATTGCCCACAGAGCAACTGGTGGCCTTGAAGTGCATGCCTTTGGAATTGCATCACAGCTTCTTGCCACTAGGCCACCAGAGATCCATCATATACATTTGTTGTTGTTAGGTGCTGTAGAGTCAAGTATGACTCATAGTGATCCTATGAACAAAAGACCTGAGCCCTGTTCTATCCTATGCCATTCTCACACTTCCTGGCACACAAGAGCCCATTGCAGCAGTCACCGTGTCAGTTCACCTAGTTGAAGGTCTTCCTCTCCTTTGCCAACCTTCCACTTTTTCCAGCATCAAGTCCTTCTCCAAGGAGTAGCACCTCCTACCACATGCCCAAAGTATGTGAGGCAAAGCCTTATCATTCCTGCCTCTAAAGAGCACTCTGGCTTCACCCACTCCAAAACATATCTGTTCATTCTCTTGGCTATCCATGGGATATTCAGTGCTGTTCTCCAACACCATAGCTCAAAAGCATCAATTCTTTTTCTGTAATTCTTATTCATTGTCAAGCTCTCAGATTCATAGCAAGTAATTAGAAATATCATGGCCTGAATCAGATTTATCTTAGTCCTCAAACTGACATCATTACTCCTCAATAATTTGGAGAGATCTCTAACTGCAGATTTTCCCAGTGCAATGAGTCTTCTTACTTCCTGACTGCTGGTACTAAGGGTGTTCACTGTGGATCCAAGCAAGATAAAGTTGTTGACAGTTTCAATCTCCTCTGCATCCATCACAATGCTACCTATTGGTCTAGTGATAAAAATATTTGTTTCCTTGATACTGAGATGCAATCTATACTGAAGGCTGCATTCCTTGATCTTCTGCAACAAGTCCTCACTTTCAGCAAGCAAGGTTGTGCCATCTGATGATGACTCATCTAGTGATGAGTCTCCCTTCAATCCTGATGCCACATTCCTCTTCACAGAGTTCAGCATCTCGCGTAATTTGCTCAGCATACAGATTGAATAGGTATGGAGAGAAAATACAACCCTGACACTCTCATACTGTAGGTTCATTCTGGAATACACAGGGTTAATAGTGGCTATGGTACTAGTGGCTATGGAATACAAGCAGAAGGACTTGGCGACAATGCCTGAAAGCAGACAAACAATACCAAGAATGGATGGGACTGAAAACAGTTTCATACTCCCTGGAGCACGTACCAAAATAAAAGAGATCTGAAAGTTCTGTGTTAAACAAAGAGTTATTTTCTAAAGTTCTTGATAACGTTATTAAGAGTTCAGTAAGATCCTGTTCATGAGTACAAAGATATTTTCTTGAAAAGTGCTCATGGCTATCTATGCCTTGTTCCATATTACCTATGCTTTGTTCCACATGTTTAAACATTTACCCACCCTATGAGATCATGCTTTACTGTAAGCTTTGATTTTCTGCTAACAAAAGGAGGGGCTTCACAATCTCTCAATATCTTTTGACTGAGAGAGCAATGATTCCCTGAAAACGCACATTTCTTCTCGCTGGTCTCTCGATTCTGCAAACACACAAACAACACATACACATATGTACTTATATAAATAAGGCTCCAGGAATTGATATGATACCATGCAACATGTTTCAGCAAATAGATGCAGCACCAAATGTAGTCACTAATCTATGACAGGAAATTTGGAGTTCCTGACCAAGTGACTAGAAGAGATCCAGCCTTGTTCCCTTTCTCACAAAAGGTGATCTAACAGAGAGTGAAACCAAGTTTCTCCTTGGAAGTAACATAGGAAAGGAAGATCACCAATGAGATGAATTGACACAGTAACTGGGAGAGTGGGAGTAGATGTGTCAAACTCAGTGAAACTGGCTCAGGGTATGGTGGGACTCAGAGTTATTGTACTTAGGGTTGTTGTGAGTCGCAGGCAACTTGATGACAAAGAAAAACAACAACTGGTGTCCTGGTGGGTAAGGAGTTATACTAGCAATCTAACAATGGGTTGTTCAAATCCACCAGTTTTTTCAAAGGAGAAAAATAAGCAAGCCTCTAAAAACATGGAGAAATGTCAGGTTTGAGTTAGTTATGATTCAACAGAAATGAGTTTAGGGTTCTTTCCCTACATAAGGGAAATGTACAATCAATATATTTTCTTGGCTTCCACACAGCCATTCATATACATTGTTACACTTACACATATTATAATTTCATATATAATAATTCATAATTATTGTTTTGTTATTGTTGATTGCCTTCAAGTTGAGCACTACTCATTGAGACCCTATAAACGAAAGTCCTGCAGCCCTTCTATAACTATCGACATTTATCAAAGTTTATAAAGTTTTAGGAGGCATATTATTTAGGAAGTGGATGTCGCTCCTGCTTCCCAAAGCAATTACTGTCATAGACAAAGATTATCAAGATCCTGACCTTCAAGTAAAATTCGTGCTTAAAGAGGTTTTATTAAAACACTAGAATGTAATTCCAAACTCCAAAAGATTATGCAAAAACAAAACAAACAAAATTTGTACTAGAAATGGTTTCAATTTTTTTCAGTAAAACAATCTGGGGAAAGGTAGCTCTTGCCTAGTTGCAGGAAGCTGCACTGCAATCCTGAAGGTGCACAGTGCAAATCCACTAGATGCACTGCTGGAGGAGAGAAGCAATCTGTTCCCGTGCCAGTAGGATCCAATTAGATGGTACACATCAAGAAAACAACAACAACAACAACAAAAGAACACACCAAAAAACCCCAAACTGGAGAAACCCTTCAGTTCTGTTATTTCAGTGCTCTAAGCTTTCTGAGCACTGAAATAACAGAACTGAAGGGTTTCTCCAGTTTGGTCCTTGGAGAGGGACATCATGCTTGGGAGGGTAGAGGGACAGCGCAGGAGAGGAAGGCCCTCTATGAGGTGGATTGATTCAGTGACTGGGATAATTGGGATGGGAGTGTAAGAGACAGTGCGATTGGCACAGGACAGAGTGGAGTTTAGGGCTGTTGTACACAGGGTCGCTATGAGTCGCAAGCAACTCGACGGCACATAACAATAACAACAACAACAACAACAAGCTTTCTGAGTTGTCTAACCAAGCTGCCCAGGGAGCTCTGGTGACGGAGTGGGGAAGTAGATGCACTACCTGCCCAAAGGCAAGCAATTTGAATCCACCATGGGCTCCAAGAGAAAAAGATGGGCAGTCTCCTTCTGAGAGGTTTCTAGCCTCTCAAAACCCATTGGAGGGTCAGTTATGAATCCATGCTGACTCATGGTATGAAACACTACCAAGCTGCCAGGGGAAAATGTCCTATCTTTATAAAAATACTCAATTAGTAACTGTGCCAAATTTGTACCTAAGTATAACACTAAGCACTGGCTAATGTAAATATTTCTAATTTCACTTTCTTTCCTCAAGATCATCACAAATTTGATTTAGAGTTAACAGCCACATAATTTGTCTTCATTGACTTCCTATACCATTCTGAGTATTTAAATTGTAAATAGAGCATGGAACATAATGAGGTTAAAAAGTGAAACAAATGTTTTATAAAATTAATTTTTATTAATAAAAAAGGTGATCCAACAGAATAGTGAAATTATCAAAAAAACCATCCTTAATGTTGAAGACAAGTAAAACCTTGCTGAAGTTTATTAAAAATAGTTTGAACAGTACATTAACAGGAAACTGCCAGAATTTCAAGCAAAAATCAGAAAGAGCCTGGGACAGGAGAAATGACATTGCTGATGTAAAAGGGATGGATTGTGGCTGAAAGCAAAGGATACCAGAAAGATGTTTATTTTTATTTTCTTGACTATGCAAAAGCATTAGCATAGCCAATAAACAAATTATAACAAACACTGAGAAGAATGGGAATCCCAGAACATTTAATTGTGCTTGTGCAAATTCCATAACTATATCAAGAAGTTGCTGGCCAAATAGAGTAGAGGAACACTGTTTATTTTAAAATAAAGAAAAAGATAAGCCAGTGTCATTCCTTCTTCATATCTATTCAAGCTATATATTGAATAAATCATGCAAACAGATGAATGTGAAGAAGAATTTTGTATCAGGATGAGAGGAAGACTTAGAAATAATCTGCAACATGCAGATAACAAAACCTTGCTGTCTGAAAGGAAAAGGACTTGGAGTATTTAACCTAGAAGACCAAAGATTATAGCCTTCCATATCTAAACAACTAAATATCTAAACTTCCATATCTAAACATCTAAACATCAAGAAAACAAAAATCCTCACCACTGGACCAATATACAACATCATGAAAAATGAAGAAAAGATTGAAGTTGTCAATGATTTACTCTTACTTTCATCTACATTTAATAGACACAGTAAAAACAATCAAGAAGTCAAAAGAAATGTTGCTTTGGGGAACTTTTCTGTCAAGGACCACCGTAAGTGCTGAAGAGAAAAGACTAAGGTACACTTGATAGAAGTCCTGGTCTTTTCAATTATTTGTTATACGTTTGAATGCTGGACAATCAATAATGAATAACAGAAGACTTGATGCTATTGAATTGTGGTGTTATAGGAGAGTGCTGAATAACACAGGAAGTGTGAAAAACAAGTCTGTCATTGAGGGTGCGCAACCACGGTGCTCCTTAGAGGTAAGTATGGTTAAACTTTATCTCATAAGCTATGGGCATGATGCTAGGAGGGACTAGTCCTTGGAGGGAAGTATCACCTTGAGAAAGAGAAAGATCCTTAGCAAAATGGACTAACACAGGGCCTGTAACAATGGACTTGAGGATATCACAGATAGCCTGTATGACACCTAACAGTAATGAAAACTCTATATACACACTGTGCATAAACACAATATAAATACCTAAGAGGAAATTTGCTGCCAATCCAAAGACACCTTGTTCTAACCCACTAGCTGCTCCACAGGCAGCCTTTTCCTGTGTGATTTACTTCCTCTGAACACCTGCTAGAGGGTTGATGAGCCAGTTCAAAATTGATGGTACACAAGAACAACAAACATACACACAGTGTATTTACATACTATATATAGGGAGCTTGGGTGGTCTAGTGGTAAGAAACTGCTGCAATCCCAAAGGCACATGATTCAAATCCTCCAGCTGCTCCACGGGAGAAGGATGATCAATCTCCTCCTGTGAGATAAACTGCCTCTGAAAACCTGCTAGAGGGTCAGCTATGGGTCAGTTCTGACTCAATGATACTCAGTAACAACAATATATACACAGAGATTATATATGTGTGTGTTTATGGATATATAAAAGTATAGATATAGAGAGATCTAGATAGAGGGAAAGAGATACAGAAAGATGTGTGCTGTAATTGACAGTTATAAATACCTTATTGAGGGTCACTATATATAGACTATATGTGTATATCGGGAGCTCTGGTTGACTAGTGGTAAGAACATGTGCTGTGATCCCAAATGCATGTGGTTAGAATTCACCAGCTGCTCCATGGGAGAAGAATGGGCAGTCTACTCCCATGTGATTAACTGCTGAAAACTCACTGGATGGTCAGCTATTGGTCAGTTCCTACTTGATGTTATTCAACAACAACAATATGCGTGTGTGTGCGTAAATATATATCATGATAAGTGGAGAAAAGATTGAAATTGGCAATGATTTCAACTTCTTTCAGTCCACAATCAACAGTCTTGGTGCCAGCAGTAAAAAAAAATTAAAATATAAGCTGCACTTGGAAACTCTGTTGTCAAGAACTACCCCAAAGTGCTAAAGAACAACATCAGCTTAAAAATTTGGGTCCTCCTGATCCAAGCACCTGATGGTCTTTTCGATTACTCGCTATGTATCTGAAAGTTGGATAAGGAATTAAAATGACAGAAGGATCATTGATGTCTTTGTGGTGAGTGTTGGAGAAGAGTATTGAATATTTCATAGATTGCCAAAAGAACAAATAAGTTTATTTTGAATAATATTCAACCAGGGCACTCCTTAGAGGCAAGGATAGTTAAACTTCATCATATTTAGATTTTGTCCATGTTTTAGAAAGGATCAAATCTTGGAAGAAGCCATAATTCTTGGGTAAGTGGAGGGCAAGAGAAATAGAGGAAGATTTAAACAAGAAGAATTGACACAGTGACTGTAACTATGGGCTTAAGTATTACAGAGATTATAAGGATGGCATGGGGCAGGACTGGTTCAGATGTGGGTCCCTACATGTAATAGTCAAGTTAAAGGCTCCTAACAACAACATACACACACAAACAACACATACACACATGGAACTTCGGTCCCACTTGATAAGGAGGTATGCTGCCAACCCAAAAGCAGGCAGTGTAAATCACTGAGATGCTCTGTGAGAGAAAAGTCAATTACCTTCTTCTGTTCCTTTTACCCAGTGAAAACCAGCCCGAGAGTCAGGAATGAGATACTTCTGAGTTAAAGGTACATAGAAATAGTAATGTCAAAGACATCGCATGAACTTTTTAAGTAGTTTAATATACTGGGCACTATTGCACTTCTGTTTAGATTATACAAACCTCGCCATAAGTATTTACTATTCATTGTCGTTGTTGTTGTTAGGTGCCATTGAGTATAGTACAACTCATAGTGACCCTGTGGACAACAGATCTGAACTCTGTCCTGTCCTGTGCCAATCGTACAGTCTCTGACACGTTCAATTAGAGAGGAAGAAATGAAACAGTGATCTAATAATGACTTTTCTAAATTTTCATGTAAGGCTAGAGAAAATTTTCTAGGGTGGAACAAATAGCAAATGATAGATTTAATTTTTATTTTATTGATACAGAATAAAACTATTGCTGTCAAGTTGGAACCTTCCAGCAGGTTATCACAAGCTGTCATTCTCATGAGAGGATATTGCTTCTCTCTCTTCCATGTAGCAACTGGTGACTTTCAATCACTGGTCTTTGAGCTTACAATATAACACCCTACTCACTAGGTTATCATAATAGATGTTTCTAGAACCACATTTTGGATATAATTCGATAAATAAATGAAGATACTAAAATAATTTTAACTATGTATTTTTCATTTGTTCTAGAAATTATGTATTACGTGATGCACAAGTTATTTCTAGTAACACCAATCTAAATAAATACTCTTGTTAAAATACATGTTGATGATTTGAAAACTGAGATGTGTCTAAAGGAAATGAATTTTAAGTACAGAAATAAGATTTTAAATTTAAAGAATAAGAAAATATAATTCATGAGAACACTACTCAAAATAAGGCTTCAGTAGTAATATTAAACTCGGAAAATAAGCTTCATTAGAGAAACAGTGTCTATTTTTTTAAAAAGACCTATAATAAATTCTCTATTTTTGCGGTCAAGCTGAAATCTGCTCATAGCCAACTCATCAGTATGTTTTCCAGAAGTAACAAATACCAAAAAAGGAGACCATCTATCTTTCTCCTATAGATCAGTTGATGGACTTATAATTCCTGCTCTTGAATTTGTGCTCTAGCCATTATGGCACAGGAGATCTTTGTATAAAATAATAGAAAAAATGGATTTGAGAAGGAACTGTAGAATGGTAAAAAGACAACCAAAAAATAAAAGATCCAACTTATGGCCCCAATGTCAGAACCAGTTTATAGCTTACTCTCCACTGGGTTTCTACATTGCAAAGGATTAGAATGCTCATCTTTCTCCCTTCGAGCAGTTGGCAAATTCAAATGGTAAGAGAAACGTGGTCATTGTGTTAACATTACAAATCTGTAAAGATTCAACCCATTGTAACCAAGTTGGAACTCACTCCTACCTGACCCTCTAGTGGGGTTTCAGAGGCTGTAAATTACAAGGGATGAGATTGTTCCTCTTTCTCCCATGGAACAACTCCTGAACTTTTCCATTGTGCCTTGGAAGGCCAGCAGAACCTCTCTTCATCCCCAAGTAGTAAGCCACCAGAAACTTTTGCATTAATAAAAATGGTCTACAGATGTCTATCTTAAGAAACATAAATCAATTTACTCAGGTTGAAATGAAATTGTTGTTGATGACTGCCAAAAATAAATTACATAATATAAAAATTATATTCTTATGAAGAAACAAAAACTCAGAAATATGTAAGTACAAGTGACTATTTTACCTTTTCTAATTAAATAAAAAAGTCTGTTTAAAACAAAATGATACCTTGTATAATAATATTTATAAGATATGTGGATGTAATATGTAAGGAAACTTTAGCATGAATGATGACTGGAGACTTGGTTAATGATTCCAAGTTGTTGCACTTTCTAAACTCTGTAACTAGTCATTTATTCACTCATTGCTGCTGAGTTAGAATTGAATTAATAGCTGACTCTCCATCTTTCTCTTATGGGGATCATTGGTGGATTCAAACTACCAGAGAGCCATTACTACTACCTTTAGATTACCAGCACAACTCTCTAAGGACTATGATACCAGGGTCCCTTACATATAGTAGTAAAATATTAACTCTATAGTACCTATGAAAAGTTAAATAGATACTCTGTAATCTTTAGAGTAAAATACTACAACAATGTAGCTAATGAGCTAACAGATAAAATAAGATGAAATTCAACAAAAATTCAAATAATTAAAAATAGACAGCAAGATCCAAATGTCCATCAGCAGAAAATGAATAAAGAAACTGTGGTATATTCACACGATAGAATACTACACTACACTAACGAACAAGAAATTATTTGTAAAATATGACAAAATGTAAAAATCTAGAGAATGTTATTTTGAGTGAAATAATTCAGTCACAAAAATACAAATATTTCATAAGATCGCTATTGTGAAAACAGGAAGATAGTTGAGCATGATATGCATGGATATTGAAGAAGAGGAGGGATGGGAAAAAAGGAAGGAAAGAGAGTAGGGAAAAATCTCTTAGCAGAATTTTGTGGATGAAAGGAGAAGGAAGAAGAAAGGACAAAGACATGGAGGTTTTAACAGATAAAGCTATCAAAAGTAAAAAGCAAGAGAGATTCATTCTATGAAATACAATACATAGGAATCATTATGCAAAGCACACTGTAAATGAATTAAACTCTGTGTAAAAATAACCCAAAATACTAAAGATCAATATTTTGGGCATTAGTGAGCTTAGACTGACTGACATGGGCCACTTTAAATAAGAAAATAATATTATTTATTATATTGAGAATTCAAAAAAATGAAAATTATGGTAATGAATTAATTGTCAAAAAGACCATTTCAAGATCTATACTGAAGTATATTGCTGTGAGGGATGGAGAACACATTATTCAAACACATACAAAGAAGACTTGTTAATATGAGTATTACTCAAATATGCAAACCAACAACTGAAGTCAAAGAGGAGTAAACTGAGGAAATCGACCAACTTTTTCAGTCTAGAATTGACCAAATATGCAATCAGGATGTATCAATAATAATAATAGGTAATTGTAGGTCAAGGACTGCAGCCTTCAATATGTATTGAAGCTCAACATCAAGAAAACAAAGATTCTCACCACTGGGCCAGCTGGCAGCATCATGAAGAGATTGAGATTGTTAATAGCTTTAGTTTGCTTGGCTCCACAATCAACACTCTTGGTACCAGCAGCCACAAAATTAAAAAAATAAATTGCCTTGGAAAAGTCAGCTGTCAGAGACCTTTTCAAAGTACTGAAAAGCAATGAGATCAGTCTGGAGATTAACGTGCACCTGATCTAGGCCATGGTCTTTGCAATTACTTGTTATGCGTCATAAAGCTGGACAATGACTAGGGATGATAGAAGGAGAATTGGCACCTTTGAGCTGTGGTGCTGGAGAAGAGTATTGAATATACCCATGGACTGCCAGGAAAACAAACAGGTGTATCCTAGAGCAGGTGAAACCAAGCTGCTCCTTGGAGGCAAGGATTCTGAAGCTCTGTCTGACCTACTTTAGTTATTTTGCAAGGAGAGACCAAAGGAACACCATGCTTGGGAGGATAGAAGAACAGCGCAGGAAGGGAAGACCTTCAATGAGATGGACTGATTCAGTGACTGCAGTATTGGAGGTAAGTGTGTCAAAGACAATAAGGTTGGCACAACATAGAGCAGGGTTCAGAGCTGTTGTATATAGGGTTGCTATGAGTTGCAAGTGACTTGACGACACATAACAACAACACCAACCACTTTCAACAAGTATGCTGAACAAATAATTTGAGAAACTGGACTTCATAAAGAGGACTCTAGCATCAGGATAAGAGGAAAACTCATCAACAATCTGTGTTATATAGAGGATACATTGCTTACTTACTTCTTTGTAGAAGATAAAAGGCTGACACTTTTAATATGGACTAAATTTCAACATCAAGAAAAAATTCTCACCAATTGATTGAAAGGCATCATGTTATATAGAATGAAGATTGAAGTTGTTAACATTTCATTTTGTTTTGATCCACAATCAACACCTACGGTAATAGCAATCAAGAAATAAAAAAACCTGTTACATTGAGAAAATCTGCTGTCAAAGATCTTCCAAAGTGCTAAGGAGCAATGATGTCCATTTATAGTCTAAGATGCACCTGATTCAATCAGTGAATTTTCAGATACTTGCCTTGTATCCGAAAGTTTGAGTTGTGGTATAAGAGTACTGTATATCCCATGAACTGTCAAACAAAAAGTAAGTATGATTTGGTGTGCTCCTTAGTTTATTGTTTAATATCCTTAGAGGCAAAGATATTAAATAGTCATCTAATATACTTTGGGCATTTTATTCAAAGGGACCAGTACCTGGAAAGCCACGCTTGATGGAAGGTTAGAATGTCATATAAAGAGAATAAAACTCTCAATGGGGTGGATTGACAAAGTGTCTGTAATGATAGGCTGGAATATATAGTCCCTCATTAAAACGTCCAGAGCTATTTTTCATAAGGTTGCTATGAATTATGCTTAACCTGATGGCACCTGACAACAGCAGCAGCAACAATGCAACTATTTCAAAGCTGAACCTCCAGCAGGTTTTCAGAGGCAGTAAATTTCAAGGGAGGAGACTGTGCATCTTTCTCCTTGCTGAACAGCTGGTGCATTAGATCTCCATGCCTTTGGGCTGGCATTCCTTATCACTAATCTACCAGAGTTTCCTTCCACTTCTTAGAAGCCAGCCGTCTTTAACTTACTTGTTTTAGACCTGGATTATTTCCTTATTTCAACTAAATTTTGTTTGGAAACTCTATTTACAAGTGAGTCTTTAGGAAGTCCTTAGAATCTCTGGTGGTATGAGCCATAGCTATTTGTAATGCTAATCCAAAATCATGTCATCTCTTTTTCTTCAATTTGCAACCTTGGAAACCCGATGGAAGGTGTCAAGGAGGTAGAAAGAATTCAGCAAGAATGAGTTTCAAGTTGAGCGGGGCAAATAATTCATGTTCAACTACTAATATAAAGGCTTATCATTTAAACTCACCTCAAACTACCATAAAAGTAAATCCTGTGGAGTAGTTCTACTCTGTAGCACATGGGATTAACATGAGTTAGAATCAAGTCCACAGCTGTTTCCTTTGCTGGTTTCATTTTAATCCATATTAATTAACATCATTTTTGCTACATATTATTTTTCTTTTACTTTTAATTTGACTTATCCTACTAGATTGTTAGCTTTATAGGTCAAAAGATTGTATAATGTACTTTGAGGTTCTTATATGAAAAAAAATAATTGGGAGAAGGGAATGACTACAGTATTTCTGATACTAATCAGATTAACATAGGGGAAAATAGAAAAATGGTGGCTGACTCTGACAAGAATCGGGATCCAAAAACACTTGACTGTGCTTATGTGAAACCTATACTTGGACCAGAAGACAGTCATCAAAACAGAACAAGGAAACTACATGGTTCAAAATAGGGAAGATGTGTGCCAGGGATGTGCCTATCTCCATACCTTTCCAATTTATATGCAGAACAGATTAGCTGGAAGGCTGGGCTATATGAGAAGAAATGTGGCATTAGGATTCTTATGCAGATGACACAACCCTGCTTGCTTAAACTGAGGAGGACCTGAAGTGCTTGCTGCAGAAGGTCAAGGACCTTTAAAATGGATTGAAGCTCAGCATCAAGAAAACAAAGATTTTCACCATTGGGCTGATTGGTAGCATCATGATAGATGGTGAAGAGATTGAGAATATTAACAGCTTTAGTTTGCTGGCTCCACAATTAACACTCTTGGTACCAACAGTCAGGAAACTAAAAGACTAATTGCATTGGGAAAGTTTGCTCTCAGAGACCTCTCCAAAGAACTGAAGAGAAACTAAGGTGTGTCTGATTCAGACCATTGTGTTTACAATTACTTGCTGTGCATCAGAGAGCCAGACAATGATTAGAGATGATAGAAAGAGAATTGATGCCTTTGAGCTGTGGTGCTGGAGAAGAATATTTAATATGCTATGGACTGCTGATATTGAGCTTCTCCAGCAGTTTTTTCTGCAGATGTAATAGATGTGATTCCTATGCATACCATCAGGTGAAATCCATGTGTATAACCTGTGTTTATGTTTCTTATAAAATATATGTGCAATGAATAAAGTCATTGATTGTACAAAATTCAATCATTCTATCTACAGCTTCATTTCTGTCACCAAGCCCATGTTTTCCAACTACTGATTCTTCTATGTTCCCAACTTTTGCATTCCAATCACCCATTATTATCAATGCACCTTGATTGCATGTTTGATCGATCTCTGACTGTAAAAGTTGGTAGAAATGATCTATTTCTTCTTCTTTGGCTCTGGTTGTTGGTGCATGTATCTGAATGATAGTGGTATTCACTGGACTTCCTTGTACTAGCCCAGGAGCTGATTGTGGAACAGACCACCAATTACTCATATGCAAGTTCAAGCTGAAGCTGAGGAAAATTAAATCGAAACCACAGGAGTAAAAATATAACTTTGATTTCATCCCATCTGAATTTCAGAATCATCTCAGTAACAGGTTTGAGGCCTTGAACACTAATGAGTGAAGACCAGATGAGTTGTGGAAGGCTGTCAAATGTATCATCCAGGAAGAGTACAAATGGTCATTACAAAGACAGAAGAGGAAGAAAAGACCAAAATTGATGTCAGAAGAAACTCTGAAGATTGCACTGGAGCATAGAGAAGCCGAAGCACAAGGAAGAATTCAAGATACTAAAGAGTTGAACAGAAGATTCCAAAAGGCAGCACGGAATGACAAAGCAAAATATTACCATGAAATGTGCGAGGAGTTAGAATCGAAAAATCAAAAGGGCCAAATTCGTTCAGCATTTCTTAAACTCAAGGAACTGAAGAACAATTTCAAACCTCGAGTTGCTATAATCAAGGATGCTTTAGGCAGAATATTAAATGATCCAGGAGGTATTAAAAGGAGATGGAAGGAATATACTAAGCCATTGTATCAAAAGGAATTGGCAGATACAGAAGAATTTAATGACATAACATTTGAGGAAGAGCCTATGGTGATGAAGGAAGAAATTCAAGCTGATTTGAAGGAAATAGCAAAAAACAAGGCCCCATGGATATATGGTATACTAATTGACATATTTCAGCTAACAGATGCTTCCCTGGATGTGCTCACCAAGTTGTGCCAAGAAATCTGGAGAACAACCACTTGGCCAACTAATAGGAAGAGATTTATATTTGTTCCAAAGAAGGATGACCCAACTGAGAGTGGAAACTACAGAACAATATCATTGATTTCACATGCAAGCAAGATTCTACTGAAGATTATCCCAAAATGACTGGAAAAGCACATCAGCAGAGAACTGCCAGAAGTCCAGGCTGGGTTTAGAAGGGGTCGTGGTACTAGGGATATTGTAGCTGATGTTAGATGGATCTTAGCTGAAAGCAGAGAATACCAGAAGACTGTCTATCTGTGTTTCATTGATTATGCAAAGGTGTTTGACTGTGTGGATCATAACAAACTGTGGCTAACTCTGAGAAGAATGGGAATCCCAGAACATTTAATCGTGCTAATGTGAAACCTATACTTGGACCAAGAGGCAGCCCTCAGAACACAGCAGGGTAAGACTGCATGGCTCAAAATTGGGAAGGGTGTACGTCAGGGATGTGTCCTGTCTCCATACCTTTTCAACCTGCATGCAGAGCAGATTATCCGAGAGGCTGGCCTCTATGAGGAGAAGTGTGGCCTCAGGATTGGTGGAAGATTTATCAACAATCTGCACTTTGCAGATGATACAACCCTGCTTGCTGAAAATGAGGAGGACCTCATGCACTTGCTGTGAAGGGTCAAGGACTGCAGCCTTCAGTATGGACTGAGGCTCAATGTCAAGAAGACAAAGATTCTCACCACTGGACCAATTGGTAGCATCAAGAGGGATGGCGAAGAGATTGATATTGTTCACAGCTTCAGTTTGCTTGGCTCCATGGTGAACACTCCTGGCACTAGCAGCCAGGAAATAAAGAAACATATTGCGATGGGAAAGTCTGCTTTTAGGGACCTCTCTAAAGTACTCAAGAGCAATGGTGTCTCTCTGGAGACTAAGACGTGCCTGATACATGCCATGGTCTTTGCAATCATTTGTTATGCATCAGAGAGTTGAACAATGACTAGGGAGGATAGAAGGAGAATTGATGCCTTTGAGCTGTGGTGCTGGAGAAGAATATTGAATGTACCGTGGACTGCCAAGAAAACAAACAGATTCTTCCTGGAGAGGGTTAAACCAGGCTACTCCTTGGAGGCAAGGATTCTGGGGCTTCATCTGACATACTTTGGGCATGTTGTAAGGAGACACAGGTCTTTAGAGAGGGACATCATGCTTGGTAGGGTGGAGGGACAGCGCAGCAGGGGAAGACCCTCTATGAGGTGGATTGATTCAGTGACTGGGGCAATTGGGATGGGTGTGTCAGAGGCAGTGCGATTGGCACAGGATAGAGCAGGGTTTAAGGCTTTTGTACATAGGGTCGCTATGAGTCACATACGACTTGACGGCAGATAACAACAACAACAACAACATGGAGTGCTAGGACAAACATCAGTTTGTGGAGTGGGTGAAAACAGGCTACTCTTAGGTAGCAAGGATTCTAAACCTTTTTCTGACATACTTTAGACATGTTGCAGGAGGGAGCAGTTCTTCCAGATGGATGTCATGGTGGAGGGACAGCACAAGAGAGGAAGACCCTCAATGAGATGGATTGATTCAGTAACTTGGATAATGGAGATAGGTGTGTCAGAGACAATAAGATTGACACAGGATAGAACAGGGTTTAGGGTTGTTGTAATAGGGTCATTATGAGTAGCAGGGAATTCGACGGCACAGAACAACAACAACATTTTTCAAAAACATATTCAACCTTCATGGCACCAAACTTTGCCCTAATAAGGTTGACTACTTTTGTTCTTAATTAGATCTAAAATGTATGCCTATCTCTTATATTCTGGTGTTTTTTTTGTTCGTTCTTAACTGAGTGATTGGTATGAATGTGCCCCTATCACTTTCTCTTCCAAACATTCTCCTCTTTCTCTGTCCTTTGAGAACTGACATTTTCACTAGAGATGTTTTAAGTGCATTTGTCCTGTTGCTATCCCAGAATGTAGCATTATTTCTGATAATCATTTTACTGGATTCAACCCAAACACATTAGAAAGCTGAAGTAAATGAAATGTGCTGTCTTTTTCAATAAAAGAGTTGTCATAGCCAAGCCATCATAAACAGACTGCAACAGTAACAACCAGGTTAGAGGTCCATTAACAAACAACAGAGGTAGCATAGTTACTCTAAGCCAAATGCTAAACAACAAGCAATGAGACACTAGAAAAAAGACTAATACTACACAGACTAAAATATCACATTATTTACTTGTCATTATAAACAGCCAAATATGTATTTCGTTTGAGCTGCCTGGCCTATACTCGGCCTTAATTTCATCACATAAATAATTATAACATGGAATTTCTTTCTTTCTTTCTCATTTGTTTTCTTGTTTTGCCTTTAAGAGTCAAGTGTCCTTGATAATTTGTGTATATGTGTGTATATTTGTGTGTGTCTTTTTTTCCATAATGGTTTAAGATATTACATTACTTTGAAATTAATTTTGATCCTGAATTTTCACTTCTCTTGCGCATGGGTCATGATTGAAAGACAGTGGAAACACAATGAAACCAGAACTATCTTAGAATCAGAATATTGCTTTTGTTCTTCCCCTGGTGCAGAAAAGAAAATAAGTGTGTTTATTTTCATCTTTAAAAAGTACCATTTGCAAAAAAAAAAAATAAATAAAGTACCAGTTGCAATTAGGGTATAAAAAGTAAAGAAAAAAATAATAAAAACTAAAATAGTATATTGTGAAAGGTGTTTTTAAAATTACAGATAAACTATTAATAATATCTGTAGAATTCGTGGTAGAGCATTGTTGTTGTTGTTGTTGTTGTTAAATGCTATAGAGTCATAGATGATCCATAGTTACCCTATGAATGAAAGTCTTAAGCATAAAACTTTCTTCTTTTTTCCAAATTCATAGTTTTCAGAGGCAAGCTTTTTTTTTTTTTTTCTGGAAGTGGATGACACTCCTGATTCCAAAGCCTGTTTCATTCAAGAGCCCCACAAGAGTCTTTTAAAATATGAGCCCAAATCCAATCAGCACACATCCTATTGTGAACAGCCACACCCTAGTCAACCCCAAACCAGAAAGCACACCCTTGCAGAAGCCTGCCATGCAGCTCATCTTCTCAGCCTGGAAATAGCCCTCTTAGAATGTTACCTGGATTATTGGTGATTCTAAGCCACCATCTGTTCCTCAGAAGGTAGTTCTCTCCCTTAAAGATGTCTAATCTTGGATAGAGGGTCATTACAAGTCAGGATTGACTTGACAGCTGTGGATTGGGCATAACAAGTCTAACTACTCAACTGATAACTCTAATTGTTATTATCAAGATTAATTATTATTGTCCTTGGGTTGGGATCTTCTCATTGCTGATCCTCCACTGGGTTTCCAGAGGCTATAACTTGCTTCAGAAGAGATTGCCCATCCCCTCCACTGGTATGGTAGTGCAACTCCTTAGCCACAAGACTATCAGAGTTCCCTGAGGAGTAGATTTTTATTTCTTTAGATCTCATATAATACAGTAGAAATTTCAAGAGTGTTTACTTGTTTTGTTATCTTTTCATGAGAAGTTTCCAGGCTTTTCTCCTCTAGAATCATGGTGTAAGTACCAAATGTTCAGTTGGTCACCTAATTAAAAGCGGTTGTACCACCAAATTCCTTGATAATATTAATACTATAAAGTTTAAAAAATTAAATAAAGTGGTAAAAATTATGGAGAAATATACACAGACTTAACAATAAGTCTGTGTTTTTCATCCTCTTCCTGTTCCTTAATTTTATTTTTTTTTAAAAAATAAAACAACCCAAAATTTTGTACCAAGCCTGTGAGCACTGAATTTTAAGGAAGATGGCAATTATTGCTGCTGAAGGTTACGTGAGGGAGTAAAAAGGTATGGATGAATGGTACTTAGGAATAACAAAACATTCCTTTCTCTCTATTTTACACTACACTTGGGAGAGCTAGATCTTGCTAAGCTTTCAAACTAATACAATAAGACAAGCAAGGTTGTAAATAATTGTTTAAGTTATAAGTGAGTATACACTTTTGGAAAATTAACATTGCAATGATTTTTTAAAATCATTTAAACTCCTCTTGTAAAGAAATGATGAAAGGAACAGACAAAAACATGATAAAATAGCTTCATTGAATTTCAATGATAAAAACTAAGATATTAAGATAAATAATGTTGTTGTTGTTGTTATGTGCCGTCAAGTCACTTGCGACTCATAGCGACCCTATGTACAACAGCCCTAAACTCTGCTTTGTCCTATGCCAATCGCACTGTCTCTGACACACCCATCCCGATTATCCCAGTCACTGAATCAATCCACCTCATAGAGGATCTTCCCCTCCTGCGCCGTCCCTCCA
>NW_006399858.1:274662-276464 GCF_000299155.1 Elephantulus edwardii
AATCTTGACCCCACATTTCTCCTCACAGAGCCCAGCCTCCCGGATAATCTGTTCTGCATACAGGTTGAAAAGGTATGGAGATAGGATGGACCTCTGGCATACGCCCTTCCAATTTTGAACCATGCAGTGTTCCCTTGCTCTGTTCTGATGTCTGCCTCCTGGTCTAAGTATAGGATTCGCATTAGCACGATCATGTGTTCTGGGATTCCCATTCTTCTCAGAGTCAGCCACAGTTTCTTATGATCCACACAGTCAAATGCCTTTGTGTAGTTAATGGAACACAGATAGACATTCCTCTGATATTCTCTGCTTTCTGCTAAGATCCATCTAACATCAGCTACAATATCCCTAGTACTACGATCCCTTCTAAACTCAGCCTGGACTTCCGGTAGTTCTCTGCTGATGTGCTGTTTCCAGTCGTTTTTGGATTAAAAAAACATATTTTGTTGGTGTTAGGTGCGATGAAGCCAACCATGATTTATCCTGAGCCAGCCAAACAATCTCTGTTATGCTCAATCTCATTGTTATAATCGCTGTGTCTCTTCTACTTGTTGATAGTTTGTCTCTTTCTCTATCCCTCCATCATTTGTAGCATGACTTATTTTTCCTGACAATATGCTCAAATTATGCTCAAAGATTCAATATTCTCATCTTTAAAGTACATTCAGGCTGTGCTTTATCCAAGGGAGCTTTGTGGTGTGGTACAGAGGATAATCAGTTCTCTTCACCAACACTACAATGTGAAGGTATCAATTCTTGTTCTGTTTTCCTTATTCATTGTCCAGTCTTCAGAACATAGAAAGTAATTGAAAGCACCAATACTTGTACTAGGTGCACTTTAAACTCATTAGCACTTTCAATATCCTTGAAAGAATATTTTTCCAATGCAACATTTTTTTTTATTTCTTGTCTGATGCTGCTATGAGTGTAGATTGAAGAGTCAAGTAAACTGAAATCCTAGACAGCATACATCTTGTTTCCAGCTATCATGATGCTACCTGTTAGCTTAGTGGTGAGAATTTTTGTTTCTTCTCAATATTGAAGACTACATTCATATAGTAAAAAATGTAATTTATTAAAAGATATTTATATATATATTTATGTACACACACACACACATATATATATATACACACACACACACACACAAACATAATCTTATGAACATTAGGTCTTTCTCTACGTGTTTGTTTTTCAGGAACAATATGGGGAAAATTAGGTTTTTAAAAAAATTTATTTTATTAATTTTAATGAACATTTACAGAGATTTTGGATTTCCATTCATTCATTGTTGCACTTTTTTCTCTAACCAACCTCCCCCCCCCCCAGTTCTTTCCTCTCTTTGAAAAGCAAAAGATAAACTTCTTCATTGGTATACAATCCAACCACCCCCACCCCTCTGTTTTTAGATTTTTAATATTGTATATACTCTAATAGTCCACACTATCATTAAATAGTTAAATTTCTAGTGAAATGTTTTGGAATATAATTAGAGAAAGACCAAGTTTTTCTTCTTACATTAAATACTCAAGTAAGAAAGTGCTACTGATAGAGTAGTGCCACCTTTATTAACACATAAAACAAAAAGCTGCCAGGAATTCAGTTTGATGTGTTGTTGATAGTTAACATTGATTCAATTCAGACTTATGGTGAATCCATGTGTGCAGAATAGAACTTTTCCACAGGATTTGCAAGCCTCTGGGAAGCAGATGACCTTTTCCACCCATCTAAGGCACTTATTGAATGGTTAACAAATTTAAGTATCAGGTTAAAATGCTGAAGGATTCTTTTTTTTTCTCTTT
>NW_006399858.1:276698-278364 GCF_000299155.1 Elephantulus edwardii
AATTCTTTCATTGTTTTACAATCCCTCCCCCCAGGGCCACTCCACTATACACCCTTTGATCTGGACTCCTGTCATGACAAAAATACCTAATAATTTTCCCTCTTAAACAATTTTCTCCCACATCTGTTTCAATTCAATATACATTATTGAACCCATCCTTCTCAATCTCTTCCCAACCTCGAGGCCAGTCCTGCTTTACAACAGTGGCACCATGCAGTATTTGTCCTTTTGTGACTGAGACACTTCACTCAGCATAATGTCCTCCAGGGTCACCCATTTTGAATAATATTGCATGAGCTCCTTGTTTTTCATTGCAGCATACTATTCCATTGTGTGAATATACCATAGCTTCTCAAACCATTCTTTTGTTAATGAGCACTTAGGTTGTTACCAACTCCTTGCTATTGTGAACACAGCCACAATAAACATGGGTGTACATATATCTGCTTAGATGTCAGTTATGGTCTCTATGGGGTATATTACCAGTAGTGGAATTGCTGGGTTAAATGGTATCTCTATTTGCAACTTTTTGAGAAAGTGCCATACCGCCTTCTGCAGTGGTTGCATTATTTGATACTCCCACCAACAATGAATATGGGTTCCAGTTTTTCCATAACCTCGCCAGTATTTGTTGCTTGCTGTTCTGTTAAATTCTGGTATTCTGACTGGGGTGAGATGATATGTCAGTTGTTTTGATTTGCATCTCTCTTAGAGCTAGGGATTTTGAACATTTCTTCATGTGCTTGTTAGCCATCTGAATGTCTTCTTCAGTGAAGTGTCCATATCCTGTGCCCATTTTTCTATTGGATTATTTATCTTTATCTTGACGTGCTGCTTAAGTATTTTATAAATTCTGGATATAAGTCCCTTATCTGATATGTCATTACCAAATACTATTTCCCAGTCTGTGGTTTCCCTTTTCACCCTGTTGGAGAAGATTTTGGATGTGTATAGGGATTTGAAATATAATTTTGCTGGGTACGGTATTCTTGATTGACAGTTGTGTTCTTTGAGTGTTTGATATATATCCTTCCATTCTCTTCTTGCTTGCATGGTTTCTGCTGACTAATTGGTACTTAATCTTATCTGTTCCCCCATATAGGTTACTCTTTGTTTCTCCCTTGCTGCTTTCCAGATTCTCTCCTTATCTTTGGTTCTGGCAAATTTCACTATGATATGCCTTGATGTTTTTCTTTTGGGGTTTGGTCTATATAGTGTTTGCTGAGCTTCTTGAATACATATTCTCTCATTCTTCATTATGCCTAGGAAGTTTTCCTCTAGTAATTCGTCCACATTTTCAGTGCCTTTACTAGCTTCTTCCTTTTCTGGGATTCCAATGATGTGCATGTTATTTCTCTTGATAGTGTCCCACATTATTCTTAGGTGTCCCACATTATTCTTAGGTTTTCTTCTTTTTCCTTCATTTTTAAGTCTGCTTTAATGGGCTAGCAGATCAGTGGTGATGAATCTGTCTTCAATTTCACTGGTTCTGTGTTCCATCTCTTCAACTCTGCTCATGTGTCCCTCCATCATGTTGACAGCCTCTGAAACATTGGACATCCAATATTTTGAATAGTGGTTTCCTGTTTTTTCCAGTGCCACTAATGCCTCATTTGTTTTCGCTTCATTGTCCTGCATTGGTTGGTTTTTTTGTTTGGTTTTTTTT
>NW_006399858.1:278464-311222 GCF_000299155.1 Elephantulus edwardii
CTCCTGGTTTTTGCTTGTAGTATCCTCTAATTTGTCGAGTTTGTCTTTTATCCATTGAATATACTCAATCATTCTTCTTTCAAACTCTGTGTCAGAAAGTTCCATCATACTTTCTAGCTTCAGGAAATCCACTGATACTGTGTCACCCTTTGGGGGTGACATCTTGATTTGCTCTTGGGTATTGTGTGGGATAACTTGCTCTCTTTGAGACATTGATATGGTCTTGATCTTAAGACATTGCTCTAGAGATCATTTGGGCAGTTACTCCACTTGTGTGTTTCTCTGAACTTCTGGCTTCAAGAAAATGTCAGTTCAAAGCCTGTGAGAACAACCTCTTGTTGGTAATGCAGGTCAAGATGCTCCAGATTAAAGACAAGTCGATTGACTGGACATGTAGGCATTGGTGTGGAACCAAATGGGGTGAGGCAGGCACAGGTTTGGGGTGATCACAAGGGCAGGCCAAACACTTGGGGTACCTCACTTGGACCTCAGCTGTCTGTGTGTACTCATGATTGCAGTCCCTACTCAAATTCCCACTGTCCATTTCCCACCCAGTGGTTTTCACTCAGTGGCCCCTGCCTAGTGGCACTTATGCAGGTGCCCTCATGCAATATTCCCTGTCCAAGCAGGGTCCTGGGTCCAACGGTATCGAAAAGTCAGAGTCAAATTCTCCATGACCCACTAGCCTCTGGCTCTTCTCCAGAGTCCACAAAGGTTCAGACAGATTACCAGTGGCTGGCTCATTCCTGGGCCGTCATTGTGGCCCAAGAGAGCTTGGCCAAATTCTCCACCAGTGGACACACCCTTGGGTGCTCTCCCAGGTAATCGGCAGTGCTCCAGAAAACCCAGGCAGGATCCTATTGGCCTTTCTCCTGCCAGATTAGTCCCACAGCAGCTCAGCTGGTGGCTCTGGGCAATGGTTGTGTCCACGGCTTGGCATTGTGGTCCTGTATCTCCAAAAGGAACTGCTGCAAGAAAAGTTCTGATTTAAAATCCTACTGTCCATGGCTCATCGCATTGGTTGGTCTCTGTGTGGCATGAAGAATTCCTCTAGTGACTCTCACTGGGGTCGCAGGGCTGTGGCAAAGGTGCGTGGTTGTGGAGCCACGGCTGGGGTGGGGATGGGAGCATGGGGCTGGGATGGGTGGGGGGAACACAGGGATGGGACACTACCACGGGGAGGCAGGGAGCAGGGCTTTGGCACCACCATGGGTTTATGCAGCTGCAGGCCCTGGGGTGGGGTCCTTCGCTCCTCTGGGGTCACATGGCAGCTGGGGGTGGTTGCTCCTCGGGGTCATTCGGTGGCCTGTGGTAGCTCCTCTGGGGTTATGCGATGCCTGGCAGGCAGTTGTTCCTCTGGGTTCCTGGCAGGCAGTTGTTCCTCTGGGTTCTCGTGGAGGCTGGGGGCAGTCGGTTGCTCTCCAGAGTCACAGGTGGTTGCTCCTTACTTGCTCCTGGTGGGTGGGTTCCAGAGTGGCTTGGCTGGTATCTTTTGGCTGGAACTCAGCTGTCCTGTGTGTCGACATGACCCTGAAGATTACTTGAACTATCTAAGATAAAAAGGTGTTGAAATCCTGACACTAGATAAAAACAAAACACAGATAGTAACTAGGACATATGCAGAAGTACTTTTCTAAAGGGGACATCATCTTATTTGCTATAATTTCACATTTGTTCTATTACGTCAGGAAAGAATTACATCAGATATTAAAATAAAATATACATGTTATGATAAGACAGGACGATGCTATGACTAGTTAAGTAAAACCTAATTCTGGATTTTATTCAGAATGTGTAAATGGAGAGTTCTGCTCCCCTGAGCACATGGAGATAATGGATATCAATTAGACAGATTTTATAAGTGGAATATTGACGAAAGGAGCAATCTTGTCTTACCTTCTCGAGGACAAAACTGTTTGCTCTCCTAGCAATTCATGGTATATTCAATACTGTTCTCCAGCACCACAGATCAAAAGTATCAATTCTGCTTCTATCATCCCTAGTCGTTGCCCAGCTTTCTGATACATAGCAAGTAAATGCAAAGACTATGGCCTGGGTCAGATGCACGTTAGTCTCCAGACTGACATCATTGCTCTTTAGTACTTTGGCGAGGTCTCTAACAGCAGGATTTCCCAATGCAATTTGCCTTCTAATTTCCTGGTAGCTCCTCTATTGTTAAAAACTTATGTCCTACATATTTTGGTATTTAAAAAAATTGTATCAGGTGTGTACAGTATGGAACTATGAATTAGATTCTTAATGCTGCTGTAACAAAAACACTGTAAGTGAGTGTGTTCGAAGAAAATTATTAACTTTTCCCCTCAAATTTCTGGAGACTAGAAATCTAGATTCCAAGAATCTTCAAAGTTAAGGTATTTTGCTTTCTGTGAACTCTTGAGAGTAATGCCCTTTTCCAAGGAATACCCTATAATACTAACATTTCCTTAGAAAAGGACACTATGCTTGAAAAGGTGGAGGATCAGTGAAAGACAGGAAGATAAAATGACTGAAGTAATGTGCTCAAGTGTGTCAGAGAAGATTAGGATGGCACAGATAAAACAGGGCTGAGAATTCTGGTTCATAAGGTCACTGTAAATCATATTGACTCAATGACATCTAACAACAACATCAACAACTAGAGAGATCCTAATTACTTTCTACTTTTATAGCCTCAGACATCTCTTGGCTTTTACTTGGTTGCTTGTAGATGTACCTTCATGTGACATGTCTTTTGTGTGTTTTTATGTTAGTCGGAAAAGATTAGTTGCTAGATACACTGTACTCCTATAAAGGAAATTTGGTGAACTATATAGTAGGGAATTGTGCTGCCAATTCAAAACTCATACCTCACTAGAGATTTGAATCTATCAGTGACTCCATTGGAGAAATATGGGTTATCCTCCCATGTGATTAACAGCCTTGGAAATCTATTGCAGAGTCAGCTAGAAGTTAGTTCTGACTTGAGGGAAAGAGTTCTACTTCAGTATGTATTTAGTTAACATATAAAACAAAACCACTAATAAAACAGGGTCATATTTGTAGGTACAGACATTAGGACATAAATAGGACTTTCCCCCTAGCCTCTTGTGATTTGAATGTTCTTCTTTATCTCTTCTGCCATACTATAAAATCTGTTTTCCCATTAAGGCTAGTAGATGATCAACAACTCTTAACTGGGGTTATGGAACTATAAGTACTTCAAGAGTGGTTCAAGGAGTTTCTAAGGACAAGAGTTTAGCTCTACAAGTAAGTCTAAAGAAGGTTTTATTTTGACCTCATTTCCCTTTATCAGCTATCTCCAAAAATAATCAGGATGAACAGGTGTCCTCTAATTTCACATCATTTATCAATGATCTCCAAAAATAATCAAGATAAAAAGTGTCTCTAATTTCATAAATGTATAAAATTGTTGCTGTTAAGTGTTGTTGAGTTGTAGATAACTCATACCTACCCTGTAAATGAAAGACCTGAACATTTGTATAACTTTCATGGTTTCTCCAAGTTCATAGAGTTTCCGGAGGCAAGCTATTGTGGAAGTGGATGCCTCAAAGCTTGTTTTAATCGGGGAGCTCCACCAAACATTGTCCACCATAGGTAACCATTATCACATTTGACACATCAGTGTGACAGTGTTTGGTATCACACAAGTTACCTCTGTACAGCAAATGGTAAGACCAATGCTATACCACTTAGAAGAATGCTTGACCAAAAACAATTAAAACCAGGCTCCAGGGCTGCACATTAAAATCACTAACCTTTGGCTTAGTAGCATAAATTTCTATCCACTAGGCCAACAGAGCTCTCTTTTGATTGTTATTGTTGTTGTTAAGTGCCGCCAAGTCGTAGATGACTCATAGTGACCCTATGAATGAAAGACCTGAACACTTGTATAACTTTCATTGTTTCTCCAAGTTCATAGACTTTCCAGAGGCAAGCTATTTTGAAAGTGTTTGCCACTTCTTATTCCAAACTTGTTATATAATATATATATATATATATATATATTTGCCTGCCTTTTAAAATAGTCATACCAATATTCTTTAAAGTCATTATTTTCCTAAATAATGAAGACTTCATGTGGAAGCAAGCTCAGACAACTGAGGCATGAGATTATATAAGCACATATCATATACACATAATCTTGTTATGTGCCATCAAGTTGCCTGTAACTCATGGCAACCCTATGTACAATGGCTCTGAGCCCTGCCCTGTTCTGAGCCATGTCACTGACTTTGACACAGCTATCCCCATTGCCCTAGTTGCTGTATCAATTCATCTCATCTGAGATCTTCCTCTCCTCCACTGTACCCCCAACCTTCTGAACATAATGTCCCTCTCTAAGGATCAGTCCCTTCTGGCCACATGCCCAAAGTATATTAGATGAAGCTTAAAAAAATCCTAGCCTACAACGAGAAACTTGGTTTTTCTCTCTTTAAGACAAACCTGTTTGTTTTCTTGGTAGTTCATGGTATGTTCAAGACTCTTCTCCTGCACCACAATTTGAAGGCAATAATTCTTCTTCCATCATCCTTAGTCAATGTCCATTTCTCTTAAGCACAGCAAGTAATTGCAAGGACTATGGCTTGGATCAGGCACACCTTAGTCTCTAGACTGACATCATTGCTTCTAAGTACTCTGGAGAAGTTCCTGACAGCAAATTTTCCCAGTGCAACTCATCTTTTGATTTCCTGAGCACTGGTGACAATAGTGTTGATTGTGGATATGAGCAAGCTGTTTAAATTTTAACGGCCTCAATCTCCTCTCTATCCCTCATGGTGATGACAATTGGCTGATTGGTGAAAATCTTTGTCTTCTTGATGTTAAGCTTCAAACCACATTGAAGACTATACTTCTGCAGTAAGTGCTTCAAGTCAAGCTCAGTTTCAGCAAGCAGTTTGCATAATGAAGTATGTTGATGAACCTTCCTCCAATCCTGATGCCATGTTCCTCCTCATAAAGCACAGCCTCTCAAATAATCTGTTCTGTGTATAGATTGAAAATGTGTGGAGACAGAGTCCATTCTTGATGCACACCCTGTAGAATAACAGATATATGTGCAAATATAAAAATGTAACTATCTAAACCCTAATAATTTTTAATTTCCAAATTCAATGGTATTTTGAAATTTGCTTTAAAAACCTTAATTACTGTCTTGTGTTTTCTCCACCTTTATCTTAATGTTTATATGTATTCAGTGACTTCTCATAATTATTTTATATTATCTCCAATTCCTTTAATAGTCAATAGCTTTGTAGCCTGTTTTAAAACTTTTTATGGATTTTTGCGTTGTAAATACATTGCATTTAGCTATGGTTACAATTCATAGCACCTATATTTATCAAAGAACAGAACACTGTCCAATCCTTGCCATAATCACACCATTGCGATAACCACTGTAGCAATCCATCTCATTAATGGACTTTTTTTTTGTGGCTGACAAGCCACGTAGGATGTCTTTACCAGTATGATGCCCTTCTTGAAGGACTGCTCCCTCCTGACAATATACTCAGAATATATGAGATAAACTTTCAGTATCCTTGTTTCCAAAGAACACTCTTTTAAGATATAGTTTTTCTTTAGTATTACTTATTCATATTTCATATACTTGGTTCGGGTGCACGTTAGTTCTTAAAATGACATATTCTATTTTTAACACTTTAAAAAAGATCTTTAGCAATCATATTTACCCCTCTGTCATCCTTATTTACTGTCCAGCTTTAAGATGCATAGCAAGTGACTGAAAAAATCATGACTTGAATTAGGCACAAATGTACTTAACTCTCTTACTCCATGAGCCAAGAAGTCCAATGTGCTTATGTTGGCATTGTGTTTCTGACGACTCTTTTGTTTCCATATCTGTGCTGCTTGCTTCTCATTATCTCTCTCTGTCTCTAGTGTTACAGTTCTCTATCTCCCAGAAGGATCCATGAGGTCCCAAATTCAGAGATTCACTGTATCTCAATCACTTCTTCTCCCCAAGAATAATAAACCCCATGTTTAACTTTCAGAAGACTCTTCTTATAGACTCACTCAATCATCATGTGGAAGTAACAAACCTTATGACAGCTGTTAGATGCAGTTGAGTTGAGAAGGACTCACAGCAACCTTATGAACAAAAGCTCTGAACCCTGTCCCATCCTATACATTTCTTGACACGCAAGAGGCCACTGCTGCAGTCACCATATTAAGCCACCTGGCCAAGGGTCTTCCTTTACTCCTTTTTTGCTATGACTAGAAAGACTATGTTAAGTGATTCACTGGTCTGTAATGCTACAAAGTTAAACAAGAATACTTTCATACTGTGTGTGTAAATTTCCAAGCACAAGTAAATGGCATAAATTTTGCCCTGCTCTTAAAATGTAAGAGCTGATAAAATTTACTTGGAGTTTTTTGTTTGTTTGCTTGTATTTAGTTTCTTTTGTACAAAATTAAACTTAAGACAGCTTGAAACACCCTCATTGGAGGATGTTAATGAGAGGTCTTGTCATCTAAGAATGATTCTTTAAAAATTTCTCACTCTCAAGGATTCTTTCCTTTCTAAGTGCTATTCTCAAATAGAGTGGAAAATGCATAGTATCTGAAAGGTTAGATTACTTACTCTATCACTCTTACTATGGTACCTCTAAGAGAAATACCAAGTGATTTAACAATTGCCCATTTGTAAATGTGAATGTTTGAAAGAAAACACAGTGTTAGGATTTCAAGTATTAGGGAAATTTTTCATAAGCAATAACTTTGGCTGAAATATATTTGCCTTCACAGTTGGTGGAAATATGTGTGGTAGAACTTTTGAGACAAGAACATGTATTCAAACCACATGCATTGCACATTTTCAGTCAAAAGAAAAAACAGTTATAAATCAGATTGAATATTTACTGTTTTAATGTCACTAGAAAGTAATTTCTCAGAAGTTATCCCAGTTGCTGCTGTACAGAATTTTTGTTAACTTTTTATTATTGTTAAGAGTCAATACTTTGATTTGTTCCAAGGAATAATAATTTACTCCAGGGAAATGCTTCTTCTTGTCATTTTTCCAAAACCCCTAAGCATCAAAAGCCCTTTCAAAAGCTGTTTTCTTTGGGGATTCTTGCTAAGCCACCTACTCATTGGAGAAAAAGTACTTCAACACCAAAAACAAATGAAGTCCATTAAGAAACACTGTGTGGCTGGATGAATGGTTTCAAAAACAGTGGTTAGTCCATTATTGCCACTGACTTGTTCAGAGACTTGAATAAAGGTACCTTTCTTTTCAGCATTTCATTGACCTGAGGGATATTACAATCTAAAGGTTTATCTGTAAAATTTCCTAACCTCTATCTTCACATCATTTTCTTTTTAAACTACGCAGAGATTGTAGTTTGGATTTAATAATTAGTATTTGAAACATACTTTAATATTCCACCAGAAAAGATCATCTGGTTTAAAAATATGGAAAGTAGAAGTATTTTCATAAGAAGCTTATATAACTTTTACTTCGAGTTTTGTTGCTGATTGCTTATTTGGTTTTGTTTTTCTATAACTAGGGGGAATTTTCCTCTGTCCATTCAGCCATTTAAAAACTACGATTACCACTTTTGTGTTACTGCCACCTACCTATCCTCACTCAGTATACTTATTTTCTTAAATTTTGATGTAGCTTAGAGTTGTGTCTCTCTCAAGTATTTTTAAGGAAAAAAGTTCAAAATTAACCTTTTGATTGTAGGTACACAATCCAATCTGCACTTAGGTCAACTGAATGATGAGATACATGGAATGAAGAATTTTTTATCTGGATCATGAAAAATTAAAGAAGTGTAGGAAGAGAAGGAGTAGGAGAAAATTATTGTGCAGTATTTTTCAGAAAAATTTCTTTTATCTCAAATTAAGATTTGTGACCTCAGCATATTAAATACCATAACACCCATTACGTTTAGGCCCATTTGTATTTTTGTATGACTAGAATGAAAGTTGCAAGTCACAAGAGTACTTAATTATGCACAGTCAATGTAAGTGTTTGCATATATGTATGCACTTATACACATAGAATGAATCAAACAAGCACCCACTGCATTATCTCCAGTTAGTTAATTGTGCTTACAAAATAAGTATGATATAATTATTAGAGGAGTTGACATAGTTCTGGCCTCTTGCATTGCCAAGATTTCAATGTGCTTTAGGCATGCCAAGAAAAAGCTAAACAAACACACACATACACATACACGCACCTCTGAGGTCATTGTTACTTTTTGATCAGAGTTATTGCAAAACATTCAAAGCCCTGAGAGAAACCATAACTTTTGACAAATATTTGTTAAGTTCTGACAAGTTTCCAAGCTTCCTGGTGGGAACCGTTGGTGTTCTTTTCCATCATACTGGAGGAAAGCAATGGTTTACGGAAAGCAATGGTTTATGGACAAGCTCCTGGGCAATTAGAATTCCATGATTCAAATTAATAACCTAATAAAACACTACATATTATGCTCTTGCCTTTTTTTTCTGCCTTTTTAAACCTATAGCCAAAGTACCGTTCTTATTACAATTCTGAAATTATTTGGAAATCATCCCAGTCTTGCTAAAAATAACAATTTCCCCCAGAAAAGAAGTATTTGAAAGAAAACAAAAAAGTTCATTCACATAATGAAGAGGTTTGGATGGGTTTGTTTTTTTTTTAGAAACATTTACAATTAGGTTTTCAGATTACTGTGACATGGAAAATATTTGCTTTCCCTGGTTTTGCTTGACTGTGAGGTGGATTTTTAAGGTCATGCTTTTCTCATGCTAACCTTTTCTAAGAAGGAAAGGGGGAAGGGCAAGACAAAGGAACACAATTCCATTTTATCATGTTCCTGTTATGCTTCTTCAGTTTGTCAGGTGAAATGAAACAAGAATTTAGATCTTTGGTTTCATGTGCTTGATTATGTGTTTTATATATTTCTATATTTTCAATTTAATAGGGTAGTCTTTACATAACAAGGGACTTATTAAAATAACTGTGTGTGTTAATTTACACTCAATTTAAAAAGAATTTGTGGTAGAACAGTGCATTAGATCATGAGAAAATGATTAGCTAGAGTTCATATTAAACAGAAGAGCCTAAGGGGTGAGAAGTGGTGTCTCTGGGGCAAATAAAACAATAGTAAAAAATGGGATGTGGGCTTCACACAATTAATTGACCACAAGTTTTTCATAGAGACATTTTTTTCTATCTCTAAAAACCACTTCTCTTTTGAGGCAATACAGGGAAAGAGCTAGGGTAAGGAAAGAAGATGACATTTGCTCAGCTAGGGCAAAGCTCCCCCTCAAAACAAATAAACAAACAGACAACAAAACAAACAAACAAAAAGAACCCAGCAAGGATTTCCTAAGTTATTTTACGTAGAGAAAAGTCAGGTCAGCTACTGAGGCAATAGACCTCATGCCAATCCTGACCTTTACTTGGCCTTAAATTTCAGTAAGTATTATAAACACTTGGAAGACTTGTTAAACCACAGATTTTTGTGCCCCATATCAGAAATCATACTTTAGTAAGTTTGATGTTGCTGGTCCTAAAACCACACTGAGACAACTGCTTACCCACTGACAGTGCTTTTGAAGGGCTAGATAGATAAATAGCTGTCATGAGGTGTGGTCCTACTCTTGGAGAACCTTTGCAAAACAGAAGGAAGAGTTTCCCAGTCTTGTGTCATACTCACAATCATTAACTTGTTCAAGCCCACTACTGTGTATCACTAAGGGATTCACTATACTTAAGCAGGCATACTTTCTTCCCTTAGCAGTTGATTCTTACAATTGATGACTTATCCAAAATATGTGAATCAAACAGTATTTTCTTGTGATCCACTGGGAATTTTCTGTTTACATTGACCATGTTTTGCAAGTAGACCCTGGATCTTTCTACATAGTCACACTCTGGAAGTTCCACTGAAACCTACCCCTAATGGTAACACTGCTGCTCTTTGAAGTACTGACTTTGTAGTTTACAGTGCCACAACAACATTCAAGCTACTCTAGAGTGACCAGTTGTGTATGGTTGGTGATATGGTTTGAATCAAGTACAACTCATAGTGTGAGCAACAGACCTGAGTCCTGTCCTATCCTGTAACATTCTCATATTGCTACAGTCACCATATCAATCCACCTAGCTGAGGGTTTTCCTCTACTTGGCTATTTGTTCACTTTACGAAGCATATCCTTCTTTAATGAATAACCTCTCTTACTGGTGGCCTAGTAGTAATAAGCTTCACTGCAATCTCAAAGGTGTTTGGTTTGAATCCATCTGCTGCTCTGTGGGAAAAATATGGGAAATCTCCTCCTGCCTTTGAAAACCTGCTGACGGGTCAGCTATAGATAGGTTCCAACTCGATGGTACACAGTAACTATAACATGCCCACAGTATGTGAGATAAAGTTTCATAATATTTGCCTCCAAGGAGCTCTCTGGCTGCACATTCTCTAAGCCATATCTGTTCCTTTGGCAATCCATGAGATAGTCAATACTCTTATCCAATACCACAGTTTAAAGACATCATTTCTTCGTCTGTCATCCTTATATACAGTCTAGGTCTCAGCAGAATAACAAGTGATTAAAAAGACCATGGACTGAACAAGGCATAAGTTAGTCTTTAGTCTAACAGTAATTTGTACAGGTTCTGACTAAAGACTTTCCCAGTGTGATACATTTGCTGATCTCTTGAATACTGGTACCAAGTGTGTTCACTGTGGACCCACACGAGATGAAGTTGTTGACAGTTCAAAAATCCTCCAACTTTTATGATGTGTTCTATAGGTCTAGTGATAAGGTTTTCTATCCTTGATATATTTAAGTCTATAATCTTTGATCTTCCCTAGTAAACATTTCAATTTTAAATTGAGATAATACATGTGTGCACACATGTGTTGCTGTTATGAACTGTGGGGGCAGAACCAATTTATAGCTGAACCTCCAGTGAGTTTTCAGGGGCATTAAATGATGTAAGAAGAGATTGCCAGCTTTCGGTTATAAACTATTTATTATAGATAGATATATTCCATGTATGTCTGTATATAAATGTTGGTGGTGGTTGTGGTAGTGGTGTTGTTAGGTGCTGTCAAGTATGACTTATAGTAACCTTTTGAACAAAAGATCTGAGCCTTGTTCTATCCTGTACTGTTCTCATCGTTCCTGACACACAAGAGCCCATTGTAGCAGGCACCATGTGAATCAACCCACCTAGTTGAGGGTCTTCCTCTTCTTTACTGATCTTCCACTCTTCTTAGCATCATGTCTTTTCCAAAGGAATAGCCCCTCCTAGCAACATGTCCAAAGTATGTGAGGTGAAGCCTCATCATTCTTGCCTCCAAAGGGCACTCTGGTTGCACCCTCTCCAAGATATATGTAATTATTCTTTTGGCCATCCAAAGTATGTTCAGTGCTCTTCTCCAACACCACAACTCAAAGGCATCAATTCTTCTTCTGTCATCCATATTTATTGTCTATCTTTCAGATGCACAGCAAATGGTCAGAAGGACCATGGTTAGAATCAGATGTGCGATAGTCCTCAAACTGATATCACTACTCCTTAATAATTTGAAGTAGTCCTCAACTCCAGATTTTCCTAGTGCAATGTGTCTTCTTATTTCCTATCTGCTGACATTAAGGATGTTAACTGTGGATCCAAGAAGCAAAATGAAATTGTTAACAATTTCAGTCTCCTCTCAACCTATCATGATGTTACCTATAAATTCAATGATAAGAAACTTTGTTTTCTTGACACTGAGATGCAATACATAGAGAAGGTTGCATTTCTTGATCTTCTGCAACTAGTACTTCAAGTCCTGCTCACTTTCAGCAAGCAAGGTTGTGTAATCTGCATAATGCAGGTTATGATGAGTTTCTCTCCAATTCTGGTACCACACTCCTCTCATAGAGTCCAATTTCTCAGATAAGTTGCTCAGCATACAAACTGAATAGGTGTAGATAGACAATACAACCCAGATGCACTCCCTTCCCAATTCCAACCATGTATTTCTCCCCTACTTTGTGTGCACAACAGCGTCCTGGTCCAGTTAAATGTGAGCCCAATCATGTGCTTTGGGATACCCATTCTTCTTGATGTTAGCCACAACTTGCTGTGATCCAGATGGTCAAATGCCTTTGCATAGCAAATAGACTTTCTTCTGTTTTTCCTTACTTTCAGCCAGGATTCATCTGACATCAGCCATGATATCCCTGTCACCATGACCTCTTCTAAATCCTGCTTGAACTTTTGGCAGTTCCTTATCTATGTACTTGCTCTAAATATTTTTTAATAATCTTCAGCAGTATCTTGCTTGCATGTGGAAATAGATAAGAATGAAATGGAACACATGAATTTCAACATACTAGGCATTAGTGAGATGTGATATACCAGCTTTGGCCACTTAGAACACCAAATAGAATAGATTCAAAAGAAAAACATCAAGACATATTATGGTCAAATTCTCCAAATTAAAAAATAAGGCTAGAATACGAAAATTGTGTGAGGAGAGCAAAGAGTCACATACAAAGGGGAAATAATTAGATTAGATTCTGAATATTCAGCAGAAACCATGCAAGCTAGAAGATTATGGGATGACATATACAGATAGTTGAAAGAAAATAATTGCCAGCCAAGGATCCTATACCCTGCAAAGCTCTCCTTCAAGTATGTAGTAGAAAGTAAATCAATGAAGAAAAACAAGAAACTTAAGGAAATTGTGAAAACAAGACTAAAACTACAATAAATATTAAGTGAAATCTTTCACATAGAGACATTAAAGGAAAGTGGGTGGATAATAATAACCAGAAACAACATAAAGAGAAGCACAGCAATATGTCAATGTTAAAACTTTTCTTGATAATAATCATACTTAATGTGAACGAACTAAATGTGCCAGTCAAGAGAAACAGAACAGAAGAATGGATAAAAAAAACAACAAAAAAAACCCAAAACCCTTCCAGAAGGCCCTTGTATTTAAAAATTGGGCCAAGAGATTATATTTTAATCCCTTTTTAATATATTTTGGAGGAACATTCTTCTAGGTCATACAATACTATTGTCAATTTACTGTGCTGAGGTAATCTGGGTTTGCTGTGACACTGAACCTTGTGCCTCTGGGGTCTCAAATGCCATAATGGAACAACTGTATCATAGGTATGTTAATCACAATAATCAGTACTCATCATGGGCAATGTTTGGTGGAGTTCCCAGACTTATTTAGGTTTAGGAACAGGAGTGGCATCCACTTACTAAACCACATGCTTCTGGAAACTCTGTAAACTTGGAGAAATTATAATAGTTATAGAAAGGCTTCAGGCATTTTGTCTATATATATATGTGTGTGTGTGTGTATGTTGTATATATATATATATATATATATATACACACACACACACACACATATATATCAACTATGTCAGAGGTAGTGTGGTTGGTTCAGAATAGGGAAAGGGTTCAGAGCTATTGTTCAAAGAGTCGCTATGAGTCATAGTCAGCTTGATAGTACATAACAAAAGTAACAACATGATATTCTATATTCTTTTCCAACTTCCCAATTTAAAGACTTCTGATCCAGGCTATTGTTGTTATTGTTATTATGTGCCATCAAGTCGTTTGTGACTCATAGCGACTCTATTTACAAGAGCTCTAAACGCTGTTCTATCCTGTGCCAACCTAGCCATCTCAAACGCACTTATTCCCACCACTCCAGTCACAGAATCGATCCATCTCATCAAAGGTCTTCCTTTCCTTTGCCACCCTCCACTCTGCCAAACATGATGTGCCTCTCCAAGGACCAGTCCCTCCTTGCAACATGCCCAAAGAATGTCAGATGAAGCTTCAGAATCCTTGACTCCAACAATTTGAAAAATAAAAGAACAGCAGGAAAACCCAACACCCTTGTAAAAAAATAAAAATTATAATAATTAGGGCATAAATTAGATAGAGAAAAGAAAAACAATTGAAACCATAAAAAAAACAACAAACCCAACACGAGTTGGTTCTTTGAAAAGATCAATAAAATTGACAAATCATTTGCAAAAGTAACAAAGGAAAAGAAAGAAAAGACACAAATAATCTGAAAAAGATGTGAAATGAGCAATATCATAGCACAGCCAATTAAAAAGAAAAGGTTAACAATGGAATATTATGAAAAAAATATGAAAAACAAGTAGAAATGGACAAATGCTTAAAAACTCACAACCTACCTAAACTGACAACGACAAATATCAAATGCCTGAAGAGATTCATTACAGAAGAAGAAACTTAAAATAGGATAAAACAACTTCCAAACAGCAACAACAACAAAAAAAAAGAAAGCCCTGGACCATATGGTTTTACAAGTAAATTTTATCAAATATTCACAGTACTGTCACCAGTTCAATAAACAGTATTACAAAATATAGAAGGATGAAATTCTCCCAGACTCATTCTATGAAGCAAACATATTCTTGAGACCAAAATCAAGTTAAAGACACCATCAAACTAGAAAACTATAGGCCAATACCTCTCAGCAATATAGATGCAAAAATTCTGACTAAAATCATGGCCAATAGATTCAATGATACGATAAAAAACAAACAAACAAACAAAAAAAGAAAAAACACACAACAAAAACAAACAAAACCTTAAAAAAATCACCATCATCATGTGTGTAAGGATGGTTCAACATAAGAAAAACAATCAGTGTAATTCATCACATTAACAAAGCAAAGAACAAGAACCACATGATCTTATCAATTGATGCAGTACAATATGATGGATGGGGGGTGAGGGAAATTGAAAGAATTGTTCAAGTTTGTATTTAAATTTTTTAAATAAACTAGTAGGGGGCAAAAATTCAACACACTTTCCTGATTAAAACACTCATCAAAATAGTAATAGAGGAGAATTTGCTCAACATAGTAAAAATTATGTATGCAAACCTAAGAGCCAACATTGTTCTCAATGGAGAGAGAGTAAAAACATTTACTTTGAGAACAGGAACTAGGCATGGATGCCCACTATCACTTCTTCTACTAAATACTGTATTGGAAGTCTTAGTGATATAAGACAGGAGAAGGAAATAAGAGGTATTCAAATTGGCAAAGAGGAGGTAAAATTACCTCTCTATACAGATGATACAATAGTATACTTAGAAAACCCTAAAGACACAGCAAGAAAACTATTGGACATAGTTGACCAATTCAGCAAAATAGCAGGATACAAGATCAACATGCAAATATCAAGTCAATTTTCCTACAGTGACAAAGAGACAATACAGAACTGGAACTGAGAAAAAGAATACCCATTATAATAGCTAATCAGATTAAATACTTGGGAGCAAATCTAACTAGAAACACAAAGGACCTATTCAAAGAAAATGTGAACATATTACTACAAGAAACAAAAGTAAGCCTTGGAGAAATGGAAGAATATACCTTCTCCTTGGATATGAAGACTCATTATTGTGAAAATGGCAATTCTACCAAAGGCAATTTCAAGTTCAATGCAACCCCAATATGAATATCCATTCCATTCTTCAATGAGATGGAAAATGCAATTTCTAATTTCATCTGGACTGGAAAGAGACCCTGAATAAGCAAAGCATTCCTTAAAAAGAGAAAGAAAATAAAAGGCATCTCAATCCCTGATTTCAAATTCTACTACACTGTTGTGGTGGTCAGACACATAGATCAATGGAATATAATTAAAAACACAGAAATCATCTCATCTATCTATAGTCAACTTACTTTTGAAAAGGAGATTAAATCAGTTATTTGGGGAAATGACAGCCTTTTTAACAAATGGTATTGGCAAAATTGGAAAACCATCTGTAGATAACTCAAACAAGATTCACACCTCACACCATAAACAAAAACCAACTCAAAGTGGATCAAGGACCTAGGAATAAAGCCAGGAACTATAAACTTGATCACAGTAAAGCTTGGAAGAACTCTAGAAGCCCTAATCCACAACATGAACAGTTTTCAATACATCATGAAAACCTGCAACCAGAAGAGGATAAAAATAGATGAATGAGACCTTCTAAGAATCAAATACCTATGCACATCTAAAAAATTCTTCAACAGCATAGAAATGAAAGCTAAAGACTGGTGAAAATATATTTGGTAATGACACGTTTGATAAGGGACTTATATGTATACTTTATAGAATACTCGAGCACCACAACAAGATAAATGTAAACAACCAAATCACAAAATGGGCATAGGATATGAACAGACACTTCACCAAGGAAGACATTAAGATGGTGAACAAACACGTGAAGAAATGTTCAAAATCCCTTGTTCTAAGAGAGTTGTTGTTGTTATGTGCCATCGGGTTGTTTGTGCCTCACAGCGATCCTATGTCCAAGAGCTCTAAACGCTGTTCTGTCCTGTGCCAACCTAGCCATCTCAAACGCACTTACTCCCACTGCTCCAGTCACAGAATCGATCCATCTCATTGAAGGTCTTCCTCTCCTTCGCCGCCCCTCCACTCTGCCAAACATGGTGTCCCTCTCCAAGGACCAGTCTCTCCTTGCAGCATGCCCAAAGTATGTCAGACGAAGATTCAGAATCCTTGATTCCAAGGAGCATTCCAGCTTCACCTCCAGGACAAACCTGTTTGTTCTCCTAGCAGTCCGTTGTATACTCAACACTGTTTTCCAGCACCACAGCTCAAACGCATCAACTCTCTTTCTATCATCCCTATTCACTGTCCACCTCTCTGATGCATAACACGTAATTGCAAAGACTATAGCCCAGATCAGGTGCACCTTAGTCTCCAGCCTGACTTTTTGCTCTTCAGTACTCTTGACAGGTCCCTCACAGCCGACTTTCCCAATGCAATTTGTCTCTTGATTTCCTGGCTACTGTTACAAAGAGTGTTGATTGTGGAGCCAAGCAAACTAAAACTGTTAACTATCTCAATCTCTTCACCATCCATCCTGATGCTGCCAATTGTCCCTGTGGTGGGAATCTTTGTTTTTCTGATGTTGAGCTTCAATCCATATTGAAGGCTGCAGTCCTTGACATTCTGTAGCAAGTGATTCAGGTCCTCCTCAGTTTCAGCAAGCAGGGTTGTGTCATCTGCATAACACAGGTTGTTGATGACTCTTCCACCAATCCTGATGCCACATTCTTCTTCTAAGAGAGATACAAATAAAAACAGAGATACTATCTCACACCAGTAAGAATAGCAAAGTTCAACAGAGCAACAAAGAACAAATGCTGGAGAAGTTGTGGAGAAACTGAATCCCTTATTCACTGTTGGTTGTTGTTGTTGTTGTTGTTGTTATGGGCCTTTGAGTCATTTGTGACTCATAGCGACCCTATGTACAACAGCCCTAAATCCTGCTCTATCCTGTGCCAATAGCACTGCCTCTGACATCCCCATAGTGATTGCCCCAGTCACTGAATAAATCCATCTCATAGAGGGTCTTCCCCTCTTGGCCATCCCTCCACCCTCCCAAGCATGATGTCCCTCTTCAAGGACCTGTCCCTCCTTGCAACATACCCAAAGGATGTCAGATGAAGCCCCTGAATCCTTCCCTCCAAGGAGTAGCCTGGTTTAACCCTCTCCAGGTTGAATCTGTTTTCTTGGCAGTCCATGGTACATTCAATATTCTTCACCAGCACCACAGCTCAAAGGCATCAATTCTCCTCCTGTCCTTCCTAGTCATTGTCCAACTCTCTGATGCATAGCAAGTGATTACAAAGACCATGGCCTGTATCAGGCATACCTTAGTCTCCAGAGAGACACTGTTGCTCTTGACTACTTTAGAACGGTCCCTAATAGGAGACTTTCCCATTGCAATAAGTTTTTTCACTTCCTGACTGCTGGTGCCAAGAGTGTTGACCGTGGAGCCGAGCAAACTGAAGCTGTGAACAATATCAATCTCTTCGTCATCCATCCTGATGCTACCAATTGGTCCAGTGGTGAGAATCTTTGTCTTCTTGACTTTGAGCCTCAGTCCATACTGAAGGCTGCAGTCCTTGATCCTCTGCAGCAAGTGCATGAGGTCCTCCTCAGTTTCAGCAAGCAGGTTTGTATCATCTGCATAACGCAGATTGTTAATAGATCTTCCACCAATCCTGATACCACAATTCTCCTCATATAGCCCAGCCTCCCTTACAATCTGCTCTGCATACAGGTTGAAAAGGTATGGAGATAGGACACATCCCTGGCGTACACCTTCCCAATTTTGAACCATGCAGTGTTTCCCTGTTCTATTCTGACAACTGCCTCTTGGTCCAAGAATAGATTTTGCATTGTTGTTGTTGTGGTTATGTGCCGTCGAGTTGATTGTGACTCATAGCGACCCTGTGTCCAACAGCCCTAAACCCTGCTCTATCCTGTGCCAATCGCATTGCCTCTGTCACACCCATCCCGATTACCCCAGTCACTGAATCAATCTACCTCATAGAGGGTCTTCCCCTCCTGCGCTGTCCCTCTACTCTACCCAGCATGATGTCCCTCTCCAAAGACTTGTCTCTCCTTGCAACATGTCCAAAGTATGTCAGAGGAAGCCCCAGAATCTTTGCCTCCGAGGAGTAGCTTGGTTTAACCCTCTCTAGGATGAATCTGTTTATTTTCTTGGCAGTCCATGGTACATTCAGTACTCTTCTCCAGCACCAGAGATCAAAGGCGTCAATTCTCCTTCTGTCCTTCCTAATCATTGTCCAGCTCTCTGATACATAACAAGTGATTGCAAAAACCATGGCCACCTTAGTCTCTAGAGAGACACTGTTGCTCTTGAGTACTTTAGAGAGGTCCCTAACAGCAGACTTTCCCATCGCAATACGTTTTTTGATCTCCTGGCTGCTGGTGCCAAGAGTGTTGACTGTGGAGCTGAGCAAACTGAAGCTGTGAACAATCTCAATCTCTTTTCTATCCATCCTGATGCTACCAATTGGTCCAGTGGTGAGAATCTTTGTCTTCTTGACATCGAGCCTTAGTCCATACTGAAGGCTGCAGTTCTTGACCCTCTGCATTAAGTGCATGAGGTCCTCCTCACTTTCAGCGACCAAGGTTGTGTCATCTGCATAACGCAGATTGTTGATTGATCTTCCACCAATCCTAATGCCACGCGTCTCCTCATAGAGCCCAGCCTCTCGGATAATCTGCTCTGCATAGAGGCTGAAAAGGTGTAGAGATATAACACATCCCTGCGCACACCCTTCCCAATCTTGAACCATTCAGTGTTGCCCTGCTGTGTTCTGACTACTGCCTCTTGGTCCAAGTATAGGTTTCGCATTAGCACAATTAAATGTTCTGGGATTCTCATTCTTCTCAGAGTCAGCCACATTTTGTTATGATCCACACCGTTGAATGCCTTTGCATAATCAATGAAACACAGATAGATATTCTTCCTGTATTTCCTGTTTTCAGCTAAGATCCATCTAACATCGGCTACAATATACCTAGTACCACGACCCCGTCGCAGTGTTGGTAAGAGTGTAAAATGATGCAACCACTATTGAAGACAGAATGGCACTTCCTCAAAAAGTTGGAAATATAAATACCATTTGACCCAGTAATTCCACTACTGGGAATATACCCTAAAGTAATCAGAACAGCAACCCAAACAGATATATGCACAGTTTGTTACTGCTTTGTTCACAATAACAAAGAGATGGAAACAGCCCAAGTGCCCATCAATAAATGAATTGTTGAATAGAGATGCTGTGGAATATTCACACAATGGAATACTATGAAGCACTGAAAATCAAGGAACTCATGAAATACTATACAAAATGGGTGACCTTGGAGGACATTATCTTAAGTGTGATATCTCAGTCACAAAAGAACAAATACTACCTAATTCCACTGTTATGAAATGGGACTAACATGGTAGATGGGAGAAACCTAAGAAAAGAGGGGACAAATTATGTACAGTGCATTGAAAAACATGAGGAATAGAACTTTTAAAAAGAATATATGCTTAGGTATTATTTGCAAGACAACAGTGCAGAATAAGAGCTGCATAGTAACATGGACTTCATGAGAGGGGATTGCACAACAATGAATGGGTTTTTTTTTAAAAGAAAAAAGCCAACTGGGATTGTGTGAGCAGTGAGGAAAATAAGCAACATTGAATGAGTGAATTAATGAACAAATGAATGAAAATGAAACTTCTCTATGAACTTTCAATAAAATAGCAATTAAAAATGATAGAGGTAATATCACAACACATTACAACAGAATCAGAAGTAATTGAATTGATAATATCAGAATAATACTAAAATTTATATTCTGATAAAAACCTAGAAGAATTAACAAATTACTTAAAACTAATGCCCTGCCCAGTTTGAAAAGGACAGATGAAGAACATTTGAACAGACCCGTCACAAAAGAAGAAACTTAGTAGGTCATCAACACTTCTCCATAAGAAAATTACTGGACCAGATGGCTTCACAGCTGAATTCTACCAAACATTCAGAGATATTTTATTATCAATCTTATTTAAAGTATTTTTAAAAATTGGGAAAGTAGCAACCTCTCAGTGTCATTCTATGAATGAGTAAATAAATAACCCTAATAAGAAATGAGGCAAAGATATTACCATGAAAGAAAACTACAGACCAATATATTTTATGAATATAAATGCAAAAATCCTTAACAAAATCCTATCCAATACAATCCAAAATCATATAAAAAAATAATACATCAGGACCAAGTGGGATTCATAACATATATGTAAGGATGGTTCAATATAAGAAAAATAATCAATGTAATGGTCCAATATAAGAAAAATAATCAATGTAATGGTCCAAATATTTTTGGAAGGCAGTTTGGCATTTCCTCAAAGAGCTGAACATAGAATTTCCATACGACCCAACTATTCCACTGCTTGGAATATTCTCTAAGAAAAATGAGAACTAAGGCACAAAAGGAGACTTGTACACTAATTCATATAGCAGCATTATTAACCATTTCAAGAACATGGAAACAGCCCAAATGTCCAACCACGAATTAATAGATTGAGAAATTATGGTACATTCACATGATGGAACTCAACATTCAGTAACAATGATTTTGAAAATCACTAGCTAACTTGGAAGGGAAGTGAACTAACTCAGTCCCCTAAGATCAAATAATGTGTAAGAAAGAATTTTATTGTACAAATAGATAAATAGTAAAACGTGTATGAAGATTCAAGGCTGCGGGTAAGAACAAATGAGTGAGAATGAGCTGGGTGGTAATCACAGGGTTGCAGAAATTGATGGGTAGAGTGAGTGGTGGGTAAAGGAAATGTGAAAGATCTGGTGGGAAAATAATGTGCATGACTTTTGTAAGTAAACCAGTATGAAATAATCTTGTTGTTGTTGCTGTTATGTGTTGCTGAGTCGCTTGTGACTCATAGCTACCCTATGTACAACAGCCCTAAACTCTGCTCTGTCCTGTGACAATAGCACTGTCTCCAATACACCCATCCTGATAGTCCCAGTTACTGAATCAATCCACCTCGTGGAGGTCCTTCCCCTCCTGTGCTGTCCCTCCACCCTACCAAGCATGATGTCCCTCTCCAAGGACCAGTACCTCCTTACAACATGTGCAAAGTACGTTAGACGAAGCCTCAGAATCCTGGCTTCCAAGGAGCAGCCTGGTTTAACCGTCTCCAGGACAAATCTGTTTGTTTTCCTAGCAGTCCATGGTATCCTTAATACTCTTCTCCAGCAACACAGCTCAAAGGCATCAATTCTCCTTCTGTCCTCCCTAATCATTGTCCAACTCTCTGATGAATAACAAGTGATTGCAAAGACCATGGCCTGTCAGATGCATCTTAGTCTCCAGAGAGACACCATTGTTCTTAAGTACTTTGAAGAGGTCCCTACAGTAGACTTTCCCATGGCAATGTGTCTTCTAATTTCCTGGCTGCTGGTGCCTAGAGTGTTGACTGTGGAGCCAAGCAAACTGAAGCTGTGAACAATCTCACTTTCTTCACCATCCATCCTGATGCTGCCAATTGGCCCAGTGGTGAGAATATCTGTCTTCTTGACATTGAGCCTCAAGCCATATTGGAGGCTGCAGTCCTTGACCCTCTGGAACAAGTGCTTCAGGTCTTCCTCAGTTTTAGTAAGCAGTGTTGTGTCATCTGCATAATGCAGATTGTTGATAGATCTTCCACCAAGCCTGATGCCACATTTCTCCTCATAGAGCCCAGCCTCCCAGATTATCTGTTCAGCATACAGGTTGGAAAGATAAGGAGACAGGACATAACCCTGGCTTACACCTTTCCCAATTTTGAACCATGCAGTGTTTCCCTTCTCTGTTCTGATGAGTGCCTCTAGGTCCAAGTATAGGTTTCGTATTAGCACTATCAAGTGTTCTGGGATTCCCATTCTTCTCAGAGTCAGCCACAGTTTGTTATGATCCACACAGTCAAATGCCTTTGCATAGTCAATGAAATACAGATAGAATTCCTCTGGCATTCCCTGCTTCAGCCTTAGCTTAATCCATCTAACATTAGCTACAATATCCCTAGTACCACGACCCCTTCTAAACCCAGGCTGTCAATTGGTATACCATCTATTCCTGGGGCCTTAGTTTTTGCTATTTCCTTCAAAGCAGTTTAAACTTCTTCTTTCATCACCATAGGCTCTTGCTCATATGTTGATTTATGAAATTCTTCTGTGTCTGCCAATTCTTTCTGATACAGTGACTCAGTATATTCTTTCAAACTTGTTTTAATACTTCCTGGATCATTTAATACACAGAGAGAGAGAGAGAGAGATTTCATGGTTTAGTGGTTAGAAGCAACACTACAATTCCAAAGGCAGAAGGGTTGCGTTCACCAATTTTTCCACGGGGGAAGGATGGGCAATTTCCTCCCACATCATTAACTGTCTGAAACTCTGTGGGAGGGTCAGCTTTATATATATAAAGGTACGTTATAATTTATCAGCTGAAATGCGGAAGAAGGATGAACTACGTCCTCCCATGTGATTAAGTGCTTTAGAAGACCTGCTGGAGGGTCAGCTATGAGTCAGTTTCAACTTGATAGTCCGCAACAACACAACATATATAAGTGGTCACACTAAGGAAGTTATCCAAGTTGTCACACTGTAGAAGTCCTCAGCTCAAATAATGGCATGAGAGTGAGATTGTTGAAACAAGCATATAGAGTTGTCAAGATGTCATTGTTTAGAAACTAAAACGGATTTTGTTTTCAACTACTAACAGAAACAGATTCTGTAACTTAAGTAAAAATGAACTTTGCTGTCAGGACATGCTTATAAATTTGGCGAAAAATCAAATTCAAGAAGGATGGATAGAAAGAAAGACCAGACTCTATAGTAGACAATTATGTAGGAGAATGATTTACAATCTTGTCACCATTGTCTTACTTCTATTAACATGTAAATACCAATGACTAGAAAACATTCTGGTTTTTTGCCTATGAAATCACTACCATGAATTAGATAGAGATGACTAAGTGATAACTAACAGTATGATCTGCATTGACATCTAGAGACCCAAAACACAATGTCAACGATCTTAATTCTTTTGGTTTTAAGAAAATAAAATAGTAAGAAAATATATTTTAGTTGTTCTGAATGGCTTACCAAATATAAAAACATTCATATTTTATCTTACTGATTCTCTCAAAAATTATATTGTTGAGAATATATTTACGCTGGTTTCAAATTTGACTGGGTGGATCATAACAAACTGTGGCTGACTCTGAAAAGAATGGGAATCCCAGAACATTTAATTGTGCTAATGCGAAACCTATACTTGGACCAAGAGGTAGTAGTCGGAACAGAGCAGGGTAACACTGCATGGTTCAAAATTGGGAAGGGTGTATGCCAGGGATGCATCCTGTCTCCATACCTTTTCAATATGTATGCAGAGCAGATTATCCGAGAGGCTGGGCTCTATGAGGAGAATTGTGGCATCAGGATTGGTGGAAGGTCTCTTAACAATCTGCCTTGTGCAGAAGACACAACCCGGCTTGCTGAAACTGAGGAAGACCTCATGCACTTGCTGCGGAGGGTCAAGGACTGCAGCCTTCAGTATGGACTGAGACTCAATGTCAAGAAGACAAAGATTCTCACCACTGGACCAATTGGCAGCGTCAGGATGGATGGCGAAGAGATTGAGATTGTTCACAGCTTCAGTTTGCTCGGCTCCACAGTCAACACTCTTGGCACCAGCAGTCAGGAAATCAAAAAGCGTATCGCGATGGGAAAGTCTGCTGTTAGGGACCTCTCTAAAGTACTCAGAAGCAACGGTGTCTCTCTGGAGACTAAGGTGCGCCTGATACAGGCCATGGTCTTTGCAATTGCTTGTTATGCATCAGAGAGTTGGACAATGACTAGGCAGGACAGAAGGAGAGTGGATGCCTTTGATCTCTGGTGCTGGAGAAGAGTACTGAATGTACCCTGGACTGCCAGGAAAACAAACAGATTCCTCTTGGAGAGAATTAAACCAAGTTACTCCTTGGAGGCAAGGATTCTGGGGCTTCGTCTGACATACTTTGGACATGTTGCCAGGAGGGACGGGTCCTTGGAGAGGGACATCATGCTTGGGAGGGCGGAGGGACAGCGCAGGAGGGGAAGGCCGTCTATGAGGTGGTTTGATTCAGTGACTGGGATAATCGGGATGGGAGTGTCAGAGACAGTGCGATTGGCACAGGACAGAGCAGAGTTTAGGGCTGTTGTACATAGATAGGGCCGCTATGAGTCGCAAATGACTCTACGGCACATAACAACAACAACAACATAGTCAATGAAACACAGATAGATATTCCGCTGGTACTCCGCTTTCAGCCAAGATTCATCTAACATTACCTACAATATGCCTAGTACAGCAGCCTCTTTTAAACCCAGCCTGCACTTCTCTCTTGATATGTTGTTCCTGCCGGGTTTTTCTTTTTTCTTTTTTTTTTTTTTTATCATCTTCAGCAGAATCTTGCTAGCATGTGATATTAATGATATTTTTCGATTATTTCCACACTCTGTTAGATCACCTTTCTTTGGAATGGAAACAAAAATAGATCTCTTCCAGTCAATCGGCCAGGTGGTTGTCCTCCAGATTTCTTGGCACCACTTAGTGAGTGCATCTTCACTGAATTATGTCAATTGATGTGCTGTCAATTCCTGGAGCCTTGTTTGTTTGGGTTGGTTGTTTTGTTTTGGGTTTTTGTTTTGTTGGGTTTTTTTTTAACCCCAGTTCGTTTAGAGTAACTTGAACTTCTTCCCTCATCACCACAGGCTCTTGCTTATATGTTGTTTCATAAATTTCTTCTGTGTCAGCCAATTCCATTTGGTACAATGACTCTATATACTCCTTCTATTTTCTTTTAATGCTTTTTTGGTTATTTAATATTCTGCCCAAAGTATCCTTAAGTATTACAACTTGTGACTTGAGGTTTGGTTTGTTTTTTTCCCCCAATTCTTTCAGCTTAAGAAATGCTGAGCGAGTTTGGCCCCTTTTTTCTGACTCCAGGTCTGCATGTTTTATTATAATACCTTCCATTGTCTTCCCAAGCTGCCCTTTGAAATCTTCTGTTCAGCTCCTTCATTTCTTGGTTTCTTCCCTTTGATTATGGCTTCACAGCACTCTAGTGCAATAACCATAATATTAGAAATATGTTCTTTTTCCTAAGTTTGAATCACAAAATGAGACTGAAAGTTCTTTTCTGGACATTCTCTTTTACTTTCTCTGACATACACTTATTAAAGGACTCTTTTCAGTGAAGAACTGTGAATAATGATGCAATTTTTATCTTTCATAAAGTTACTGTAAACATTGTTACAATGTTAACGGAACTAAAACATTCTAATGTCTCAATGTCTCCATGAGCAGTTCTCCTAGTCCATCTCAAAGTCCTCATTTTAATGGCAATGATCTTGTCATCATGTGCAGTAAGCAACTTGAGAGTTTCTTCTTTTAATTACTGATTGATATTCTTTAGACAAGGCAATTTTACTAAATATCCTTTATCATGGAGGATAAAAAAAAAATCTTTTATCCAAAGATTGTACCCTTGTTAGATACCTTTTAACTTTGAAATTCCTTTTTTCCAAAGCGAAGTCATGATTAAAGTCTGAGTTAGTGTCTTATGATCTTATGTCTTATGATCTCCCTGCTACATATCTCAGGTACAGTTTTAAAGATTAAGCTAGAGTTTAAATGAGTGGCAAATTTTCAAAGTAATTTTCTTTACATAAAATTTTATGAGATCACTAGGCTTTTCCCCCCCTCATTTTGAGTGTAAGTTTTCATTTTCTACCTCATTGAGACTATCAGGAGGTATGTTGTTTGAGGTGAGTATTCTTGGCATATGATGCAGTAACTGCTGCGTCATTCTGAGTGTGTGATGTTCTTGATACTGGTTACTACTCCTACAGTTTACATTGCCACGTTTTATCAAGTTCATTGCCTCATTTTGATCCAAAATATATTTAGCCATACTGATAGTAAAGTTTTCTTAAAATACTTTATTATATTAACTTCATCTTTTAAACTACTTGCCTCTCTGTCTACAATTTGATATGGTTTTGGTTTTTAATTGTAACAAAACGTATTATATTTTTCTTTTAATGAGGGGAAAGGTTTCATAATTATTCTTCATATCATTATGATTGGATTTTATATATTTCTACAAAAATAGTGGCATCCAACAGCTTATTCGCTATATTTTCTACAAAGATGTTTCTCAAGTATAGGTAAGCTAACTAATATACAAATCAACTTTACTTTGCTGATGTTTATGACTTAGAAAGAGTCTTGATTTTTTTCCTTTCCTTCTTTATATAATTTTTCAAATTTTTATTTTATACTGATTTATTTACAGAGTTCATATATAGTGTATTTCACACCATTCTTCAATCACACTGTTTTCATACAATCTTTCCTATTCAGTATATTTAATAAAATTAATCATCATTGAGCTATATTTACCATTACCCTGTCTTTCCAGATCCCCTCCGATCTTTCTCATTTTCTTTATTCTATGATTTCCCCTTTGATCCTCCCTCCCCTCCTTGGATCTTCATACACATTTTACGAGTTATCTTTCTTTTTCTACAATAATGGTCTTTTGCAGTATTTGTATTTGTGAGACTGAGTCTCCAGTCTTTCCCATGTTATGTAGTAATTTTCTAAACCATTGCTCCTGAATGTTACATCATGTGAATGTATCACAGTTTCTCAATTCATTCAATTGTGGTTATGTCCTGATTTTTTTAAAAGTCAGGTTCATTATTAGATGGCTCAGGAATCTCATATTAGAGCAAACTCTTAATATATTTCGATTTAATTTTTAAAAATTAACCTTGTGTAAACACTTACTAGCAAAAAAACTAGATTTTTCAAATTCATCATTACATTATTTATAATATTTTACTGTACAGGTGTGGGCTGGAAGCCTTTTGTTTAAACCATTCAGGACCTGGTGGACAGCCTTTTGAATTTAAATATTGGTTGGGTTCCACCTAAGAGTCACCAGTTTGGAGCTTCCTGTGTGAAGTAGGTGAATTCTGGAAGGTAGGTTGTTTTGATTTAATTAACAGTCAGGTGTAAACTGGTCTTTTAAAAATTTTACTAACAATCACATATGGGCTGGTGTGAAGACTAATTTGCTATTAGAGTTACAAACTAAATTGACAGTTTGTTGTGTTTGGGAAAGCACTGTTCTAAGTGGTACAGCACTTGTATGTCAGTTTGCTGTACTGAGATAAAAATTAGGGTTGCTGTGATATTGAAAGCTATGCCACTGGTGTGTCAAATGCCATGAGGATTACCCATGGTGAACAGATTTTAGTAGCGCTCCCAGATTAAGACAGACTAGAAGGCAGAATTGGCCATTTACTTCTTAAATAATAGGCCTTTGAAACTCTAAAAACAGTTACAACAATGTAGTAATAGAACCCAGATAGGAAGTGTAGTAGAACCCAGATAGGAAGTCAGCTGAAATGAGGATAAACAATGACAAACATTGTTACATAATTGGAATATAGAATGTACATAGCTTGAATGCTGGAAACTCTTAATTTATTAAAAATAATATGGGACACATGAACATCAACTTACTAGGAGTCATTAGTGAGATGAGACGGACCAGCCTTGGCCACTTTGGATTATATGGTATATAATATATATTATATATTATATGGTATAATATTCTAGGAATGAAAAACAAAAGATTGGTGTTGCATTCATAGTTAAAAAGTCAATTTCAAGTTCTAGCCTGAAATTTAATGTTGTGAGTGATAGGGTAACAAACATATGCATATAAGGAAGGCCCATTAACAAAACCACTATTCAAATATATACTCCAATGTCTAGAGTCAAAGAGGAAGAAACTAAACATTTTTACTAAATCTTATGCTCCAAACTTGACCAAACATGCAATCAAGATGTGTTAACAATAATTGTTGACTAGAACACAAAGTTGGAAACAATGAAAAAGGTTTAATAGTTAGAAAATATGGGCATGTTGATAATGAGGCTGGAAATAGAATGACTGATTTTGTATTTTCAATGATTTCTTTGTTGAAAATACCTTTTTTTAAAAGACACAAATGATGCCTTTATACATGAATGTCACCTGATGGGCTACATAGAAATCAGGGTGACTATACTTTTGGAAGAAATTGTTGAAAAAGATCAATATTAGCAGTCAAAACTAGACCAGCAGTGAACTGTGGGTGATACCATCAATTACTCATCTGCAAGTTCAAACTGAGGTCAAAGGAAACTAAAATAAGTCCACAGGAACCAAGTTATGATCTTGAATCAATCCTATCTGAATGTTAAGACCATCTTGGGAATAGGTTTGTGGCATTAAACATCAATGACTGAAGACTGGACATCAGGACGGGGGTTATACTCATCAATAACCTGCGTTCTGCAAATGACATAACCTTGCTTGCTAAAAAATGAGAAGGACTTGAGAAGCACTTGTTGCAGAAGATCAAGGTATACAGCCTTTAGTATGGATTGCATCTCAATGTCAAAAAAGTAAAGATTCTTACCACTGGAATGATAGGCAACATTATGATTGATGGAGAAGAGATTGTTGTTCAATCTTTTCTCCATCAACATTCTTTGTACCAGCAGCCAGGAAATTGAAAGACAAATTGCATTGGGAATGTCTGCTGTCAGAGACCTCTCCAGAGTTCTGAAGATGAACAATGTTAGTCTGGAGACTAAGGTATGCCTAATTCAGGGTATGGTCTTTGCAATCACTTACTATGTGTCAGAAAGTTGTACAAGACTAGGGATGAGAGAAGGAGAATTGATGTGTTTGAGCTGTGGTATTGGAGAAGAGTATTGAATAGACCATGGAGTGCTAGGAGAACAAACAGGTCATCCTAGAGAGGGTGATACCAGGCTACTCCTTGGAGGCAAAGATTGTGAAGGTTCGTCTCATATACGTTGGACATGTTGTAAGGAGGGTTCATTCCTTGGAGAGGGATGTAATACTTGGGAAGGTGGAGGACAAGAGAGGAAGACCCTCGATGAGATTAATTGGTTCAGTGACTGGGGTAGTGGGGGTAGATGTGTCAGAGACAATAAAATTGGCACAGGATATAGTAAGGTATAGGGCTGTTGTACATAGGGTCGCTAAGTGACTCGATGACACTTAACATCAACAACAGCTTCATCTTGCTCAGATTCACAGTTAATACCCTTGGTACAAACCGATAAGGAGACACATCACACTGGGAAAAGATGCAGTTAGGAACCTCTCCAAATTATTGAGGAGTAATGATATCTATTTGAAGACTATGGTATGTCTGATTCAAGCCATGGTCTTTCAGATCACTTGTTATGCATCTGAGAGCTGGTCAACAAATAAGGATGACAGAAGGAGAATTGATGCCTTTGAACTGTGGTTTTGGAGAAGAGCACTGAATATCCCATGGACAGCCAAAAGAACAAATATGTCTTGGAGAGTGTGCACCCCGTAGTGCTCTGTGGAGACAACAAAAATGACGGCCTGCTGCTAGAAAGGGCTATTCCTTGGAGAGGTATATGATGCTGGGACAGGTGTAAGGTTGGTGAAGGAGAGGAAGACCCTCAACTAGTTGGATTATCACAGTAATTGCTAAAATGTGCTCCAGTGTGTCACAAAGTGTAAAGATGGCACAGAATCAGGTAGGGTTCAGATTGTTGCTATGAGTCATACTTGACACAACAAAAACTTTAAATGAAAATCACAAATCACTTAAATGTTTAATACTAAATATTTCATATATAAAGAAACACAACAGTATTAGAATTTCAAAGATACATTTCTAGTACTTGTTTATATTCTAGAGAGTCACAATTTGTTTTTGTTGTTAAACTTTTTCATGAAAAAATAAGATAAGCTATATATAAAATATCTTGGGAGTGATATCTATTATGCATAGATGCTCTCAGACACATTCTGCTTCTTAACTTCTTTATCTCTTTCTTTGCACTCAGAAGTTCTTTCCTTGCTTTCTTCTGCTTTGTTCAATTTTAAACACAGATTATTAGTCTAGTTTAGCCCTTCAAAAGTAATATGGTGTTCCTTTGAGTCAAGCATACTAATGTGTTTTACTGAACATTAGTCAAAAGAATTTCAATCTAAGGTTTTCTGAGACTCCAAAAATTATTCAACTGAAACAATTTTCATCTTAAAAATTCTGTCACATCTCTGGTGAACAAAGCAAAATGAAATAGCTAATTTTGAAATTTGATCATCCAAACTAAAATCAGCTTTCCTTTCTGAATTCCATGTTGCATGGAACAACCAGTATAAGGCAGACAGGGTAAATAGGAAGTCAGAACCCCTAAGGAGAACAGCAGGACTCATAAAACAGGCCGCTTGGCCATATGTGGTCATTTGGCAGCCCCATGAATCAGCCACACAAAGACCAGCTCCTTTGATCTACTTGAAAGGCTGTAGATGTGAAATACAAACTTGAGTGACCTTTTAACTTTTCAGCTTGAGCAGTTCCCTACCCCCTCACTTCCTCAAAATCCTTCTTCTCTAAAATTCCATACAACTTCAGATAAATCCATGTGGTTTTGTGATTTTTTTTTTCTGTCTGTTCATTTCCATTCACTAGGATCAGAGAGTGGGTCTTCATTTTGCACAGATAATTCTACAGACTCTGACTTCAAAACGGCATCTAAAAGCTGTGCCAAATGCCTTTTAGGGAGCAAAGGAAGAAGGAAGATGTTAAGAACTGAGTTAGAGAGAATGGGAATTGTACACACGATATACATGTCTCGGTACTTAGAAATAGTCACCTTTGAAATCAAACTATACTTCGATCCCCTCTCAAATATTTGATATCAAATATGTATTCTTTACTTGCAAATGTTGTTACTGTTGTTTACCATGGAGTTGGAACTGACCTATTGTTGACACACCAGCAGGTGTTCAGAAGCAGTTAATGGAACAGGAGGGGACTGCCCATCCTTCAGCAGAGCAGCTGGTGGATTTGAACCACATGACTTTGGGATTTCAGTGCATTACAAATACTAAATGTTATTAAGGCAGGGCTGTACCTCAATAAGATGTTACTGATGTTAAGATGAGTAATGATAATATTTAATTTATATTAAGATCATGCCATGTTAAAAGAGCAATTTGTTTTTATGGAGAATTGTTAGGTTTTTTGTCACTCTAACAGCAAATTATTTAACACGTTGCTGCAAATGATGGCTAGAGGCTATAGCACATCTTAATTAATAAAAAAGGAACATCATTCGTACGAAGTGTCCTAATGCATTTATTTGTTAATTATTCAGTAATATATCGAAAAAAATGTTTCTAAGCACGATCGTCAATTTAAAAGTGTGCGGCAACGTGTTATTTCTGTGTATTTAAATGTTATAAAAAATCTGTGGTTGGTTATATCATAGAATAGAATATAAAACATATTTACCATAGATGTTTATATTTACACAATATCAGAGTAAGAGCTCTGATTAATATAATTCTTTAGCAGTTGGAGAAACTGAATTAAAAGCATATGATTATATGTGTTATTAAAATAATGCTATTATTTTAAACAAATTATAACAAGTATTAAGTTACCTTCACTACTTAATTACTTGAAATATATTTTTGTTGTTGAATGCTGTTGAGTCAGTACTGACTCATGGGGAACCTCTATGACATCTTTGAACAGTCCCATAGGATTTCTGAATCTGTACATTTTATGGAAGTAAAGAGAGCAGAATCTTAAATGTACTGAAAACTTGTGAAATTGTTAAATACAGATTGGTAAGTAAGCACAAGTAAACCAATGCTTATTGTGTAATCTAGCACCCTCTTTGACAAAAATATGTAACAAGTAAAATTTGCTTTCCAAAATAGATGTTGCCTCCCCACTTTAGGATTTATAAAATGAAGTGGATGGAAAAGTCAGAAAAACTGTAGTGGGGAGACAACATCTACTTTGGAAAGAATATATATATATATATATATATATATATATATATATATATATATATATATATTGTTGTTGTTATGTGCCATCGAGTCGTTTGCGACTGAGTCGTTTGCGACTCATAGCGACCCTATGCACAAAATAGAGAAATAGAATAGTAATATCTAAACAATTTAGTTTTGCTTCTATAGCAGATGGTATCTTTTAGAATTAGGCACCCCACTTAATTCTTGATCTATACAGCAAATACTGTTGTTGTTGTTGTTGTTGTTATGTGCCGTCGAGTTGTTTGCGACTCATAGCGACCCTATGCACAACAGCCCTAAACCCTGCTCTATCTTTCGCCAACCGCACCGCCTCTGACACACCCATTCCAATTACCCCAGTCACCGAATCAATCCATCTCATAGAGGGTCTT
>NW_006399858.1:312193-323144 GCF_000299155.1 Elephantulus edwardii
TATTTATTTATATATATACACACACATACATATGTATATAATATCCATTTGCATAGAAAATTCATTTACCTTGTGTTTCATTCAATTCATACTTTTTTTCATTCTCATTATGTTTCACAAACTTATTCCTATACATTGTGTTTTGTAAAATTAATCACCTTTGATCTTTGCCCATTATTTGGTCTCCAGGGGATGTTTCCTAATTGCTTCACCCCCCACCTTTGCCCACCAAACTCTGTTATCCTAGGGATTTCTCTCCCTCTCCACACTGAGTCCTCAACCTTCCCCTTCCACCTTTGAACGTTTTTTTCAATTTTTTTTAATCTTCTACTAGTTTATTTACAAAATTTGAATACAGATTTGAACAAATTCTTTCCATTTCCCTCACCCCATCTCATCAAATTTTACTACCCGATGATTGATTCCCCTGCACCTCCACATCCAAATCCCTGTTTCCAGCCTCTGCCACCTTTCTTGGTTCCTTATACTCATTCTACGATAATGGTTTTGTACAATAAGTCCCCTTTGAACTTTTATCCACATCTCATGAGTTACCTTTCTATTTTTACAAGAATGATTTAATGCAGCATTTGTCCTTATCAGACTGATAGTTCACTCAGTATAATATTCCTTAGACTCTCAAATTTTATAGTATATTACAAAATCATTGCTCACAAGTGCAGCATTCTATTCCAAGGATTCTGTAGTGTAAATGTACCATAATTTCCCAACACATTGATGGATATTTATCAATAAACACTTGGCAGCCCATTTTGAACTCAATTTTATTGCTATTATGAATAATACTGCAATGAATATAGGTATACAAATCTCTGTTTGGTCGAATTCTGTTTTCTTTGGGGTATAATTCTAACAAGGGAGCTCTGGAGGCCTTGTGACAAGAAGCTGCAGAGCAATACTGAAGGCACGCAGTTCCAGGCCACCTGTTATCCAGGAGAAGGATGGTCAATTTCCTACAGTTTAATTCACTGCCTCTGAAAACTTGCTGCTAGAGGGTTAGCTATGGGTCGGTTCCAACTCTATGGTACACAACAAAAACAACAACATATTTTGAGCTGTGGAGTACTTGGGTTGTGTTGAATTTCTATGTTCAGCTTGTGATGAAATGTCAAAATACTGTCCAGTGTGATTGCATCATTTGACATGGCCATTAGCAGTGTATGAAAGTGCCAATCTTCCCATGTCCTCTAACCTTTATGGCTTGCTGTTTCTGGTAAACTTAGCCATGGCAACTGGAATGAAGTTAATCTTATTATTTTGATTTGCATCTCTCTCTCTGGAAGTGATTTTGAGCATTTCTTCATGTGTCTGTTGGCCATCAAATTTTTTCCTGTAAAAAGTCTTTCTGTGTATTTTCCCCATTTTGTGATTGGGTTATCAATCCTTTCATTATGGAAGTTCTGTAGCATTCCACAAACTTTTGTTACGAGGCTCTTGTCTGAGATGTCATTACCAAATGGTTTTCCTCCACTCTGTATACTTTATTTTCACCCTACTAGAAAAAGTTTCTGATGCGTACAGAGATTTATTCTTTAGAAGGTGTCATTCATCGATGTCATGCTCTCCTAGTTGTACATTTCTGGCTGTATTTACCAGCCTATTTAATCATGTTATCGAGTCACATGCGACTCATAGCCACACTCTGTACAACAGCTCTGAAGCCTGCCCTGTTCTGAGCCAGGCTGACTCCAACACATCCCCCCCATTACCCTAGATACTATGTCAATCCATTTTCCATTGTCTTCCTTTCCTGCACTGTCTCTCTCCCCTTCCAAGCATGATATCCTTCTCCAAGAATTGGTCCCTCATGGCCATGCACCTGAAGTATCTGAAATGGACCCTCAAAATCCTTTGTTTCCAAGGAAAAACACACTATCAGGTCATCTGTTTTTTTGGAATAGGTATAAATATGGATCTCTTCCAGTTAGTTAGCCATTTAGTTGTCCTCCAGCCTGGTGAGCCCATATAAGGCAGCATCTTTAAATATGTTTACTTAAATATGTCATTTGGTATCCCATCAATTCGTGGGATCTTGGTTTTGCCATTTCTTTCAGAGCAGCTTAAACTTCCTCCTTTATAACCATTGCCTCTTGATAATGTTTCTAAATTTGGTCTCATTTTGTCTTTTTTGATCATTATGGGTTTTGGGCTTTACCCCTGGGTCTATGATCCACCTTAAGTTTATTTTTGTGTGTGGTGTGAGATGTGAATCCTGTTTCAGCTTTCTGCAGATAGAAGTCTAGTTTTGCCAGCACCATTTGTTGAACAGGTTGCAATTTTCCCATTTGACAAGTTTTGTTTCCTTGTCAAATATCAGTTGACCATAGGTTGTTGTTCCTGTTGCTAGGTGCCATAGAGTTGAGTACAACCCACAGCGACCTATAAACAACAGATCTGAAATCTGTCTTGTCATATTCCAACCTCACAATCTCTAACACACTTGAGCACATTGTTTCAGTCGTCATATCAATCCACGTAGTTTAAAAATCTTCCTCTCCTTTCCAATCTCCCTACATTTCCTTCACTATCCATGATGTCCTTCTCAAAGGAATAGCCTCTCCTCTTTATATATCCAAAGTATGCAAGATGAAGCTTTGCCATCCTTGACTCCAAGGAATACTCTGGCTTCATCTTTTCAATGAATATTTGTTTGTTCTTTTGGAATTCCATGAAGTATTCATTAGTCTTCTCTAACACCACATTTCAAAGGCATAAATTCTTCTTTGGTCATCTCCATTCTTTGTACAGCTTTCAGCTGCAATAGCAAGTGATTAAAAAGAACATGATCTAAATCAAGTGTACTTTAATCCTCAAATTAATAACATTGTCACTCAGTAATTTAGCGAGACTTCTCAATGAAATATATCTCTTGGTATCCTGAATGCTTGTACCAAGTTTACTCATCGTAGACTCAAGCAACATGAAGTTGTTGACAACTTCAGTATTTTCTTCATATATCATGATGTAGCCTATCAATCCACTAGTGAGAATTTTTGTTTTCTCAGCATTGAGATGCAATCCATATTGAAGACTGTAATTTTGATCCTTTGCAGCAAGTGATTAAAGTCCTTCCATTTTCAGCAATCGAGATCGCGTCATCTGCATACTGAATATTATTGATAAGTCTTCCTCCAATCCTGATGCCACATCCTTATACATAGATTCAAGCTTCTTGAATAATTTGCTCAGCATATAGATTGAATAGTTACGGGAAAAGGATACAGCCCTGACACATGACTTTCTTAATTTTAAATGTCAAGAAGCTGCCCTGTAATCCTTAATGCATGTTGTTTGAGACCATCAGCTTCTCTGAGGAAAAGAAGAGCAATCTCCTCTTGTGCAGTTAAGTGCTTCTGAAAACCTGTGTGACAGTTCCAACTTGATGGTACACAATAGCAGTGTTCTCTTATTCTATTCACACAACAGCTTCTTGGTCTAGGTATAGGTTTCATATGAACAAAATTAAGTGTTCTGAGATTCCCATTCTTCTCTCTATGTTAGTCATAATTTGTTATTATCCACACTGTGAAATGTTTTTCCATAATCAATAAATCACAAGTAAGAATTCTTCTGGTATTCTCTGTCCTAAGCCAGGATCCATCTGACATAAGCAATGATATCCTTGCTGCCACAACTTCTTCTGAATCCATCTTGAACTTCTGGAAGTTTCTTATTTATGTACTGTTCTAGATATCATTGAAGGATGTTTAGTAATATTTTTCTTGCATGTGATATTGATTATACTGTTCAATAATTTCTACATTCTGTTGGATCATCTGTTTTGGGAATGGAAAGAAATATAGTCTTCTGGTCAGTTGGCCAGACAACTGTCCTCCAAATTTCCAAGGATAGACTGGTGAGAACATCTAGGGCAGCATCTGTCATTTGAACCATGTCATTTGATATCCTATTGATTCGTGGAGTCTTATTTGGTTTTTTTTTTGTTTGTTTTTTTTTTCTTCCCAATGCCTTCATTGCTGTTTGAACTTCTTTTTTCCTTACCATCAGTTTCCGCAGAAAGAAGGGTAGTCAGAAAGTACAGACTTGGTGACAGAAATGTACCCATAAATAGAATTATCACATTTTGTATATTGAATGATTTATTTGTCTCAAATACCTTTTAAAATCAATAAGGCTGGCTCAGATAGAGCAGGGTTCAGAGCTGCTGTACAGAGGGACGCTATAAGTCACAGGCAACTTGACTACAAATAACAACATCAACTTTTAAAGCCAGCAGAAACAGCAACTTTACACATGATCTCACCAGCTAGATGATACAGGAATTACATTTACTAAACGTTTGGAACAATATGTCAACAGAGAACTGCCAGATGTACAGGATGGATTTAGAAGAGGTCATGTTACTAGGGATATTATAGCTAATGTTAGACGGATCTTGGCAGAAAGCAAAGAATAACAGAAGAATTTCTATCTGTGCTTCATTACTATGCAAAGGCTTTTGACTGTGTGGATCACAACAAGCTGTGGCTGACTCTGAGAAGAATGGGAATCCCAGAACATTTGATTGTGCTAATGCGAAACCTATACCTGGACCAAGAGGCAGTCATCAGAACAGAGCAAGGAGACACTACATTGTTCAAAATCAAGAAGGGCATCCATCAGGGATGTATTTTGTCTCCATACCTGTTCAGCCTGTATGCAGAACAGATCATCCGAGACACTGGGCTGTATGAGGAGGAATGTGGTATCAGGATTGGTGGAAGAGTCATCAACGACCTGCATTATGCGGATGGCACAATTCTGCTTGCTGAAACTGAGGAGGATCTAAAGCGCTTGCTGCAGAAGGTCGAAGATTGCAGCATTCAATATATATAGATTGAAGCGCAACATCAAGAAAACAAAGATTCTCACCACTGGGCCAATTGGCAGCATCAGTATGGATGATGAAGAGATTGAGATAGCTAATAGTTTTAGTTTACTTGGTTCCACAGTCAACACTCTTGGTAACAGAAGCCAGGAAATCAAGAGATGAATTACATTGGGAAAGTCAGCTGTGAGGGATCTCTCAAGAGTACTGAAGAGCAACAACTGCAGGTTTGAGACTAAGGTGTGCCTGATCCGGGCTACAGTCTTCGCAATTATGTGTTATGCATTGGAGAGTTGGACAGTGAATAGGGACAGTAGAAAGAGAATTGATGCCTTTGAGCTGTGGTGCTGGAGAAGAGTGTTGAATATACCATGGACTGCTAGGAGAACAAACAGGTTTGTCCTGGAGAGGGCGAGATGGATCGATTCTATGATCGGGGAGGTGGGAACGAGTGTGTTTGAGATGGCAAGGTTGGCACAGGATAGAACTGCATTTAGGGCTCTTGATAGGTCGCTATGAGTCACAAGTGACTCTATGGCACATAACAACAACACCATCTGTGGAAGGAATTGTCAGAGAAGCTTATTGTTAGCAGTCAAAACCAGACCAGATTCCAACTGTGGATCAGACCATCAATTGCCTATATGCAGTTTCAAACTGAGGCTGAATATAATTAACATAAGACTATGAAAACCAAAATATGATCTTGAGTTTATCCCACCTGAATTTACAATCACATTAAGATAAGTTTGAAGCACTGAACAACAATGGTCAAAGACCAGTTTAGTTGTGGTGAGTTGTGGGATGACAGCAAAGATATTATCCATGAAGAGAGCAAAAGGTCACTTCAAAAACAGAGGAAAAACAAGAATAGATGTCAAAGGAGACTCTGAAAATACTCTAGACTGTCAAGAAGGCAAAACAAAGGTAAGGGATGAAGAAATAAAAGAAATGAACAGAAGATCTCAAAAGGAAGCTAGAGGAGACAAAACAAACAGAATATGCGATTACATAAAATTAGAGAATATAAAGAAAAGAACTTGCTCAGGATTTCTTAAATGGAAAGAACTGAAAAACAAATGCAAGCCTTGAGCTGTAATACTGAGAGCTACTACGGGCAAAATCTTGAGTAAGCCAGGGAGCATCAAAAGAAGATGGAGTGAATACACAGAATCACTATATCAAACGGAACTGGCTGAGAGTGAAATATATCAAGAATGTTAACCATAGGTGTATGGGTTTATTTTTTTATTTTGTTCCATTACCCTACGTATCTGTCACTGTACCAGTACAATGCCATTTTGGTTATTGCAGCTGTGTAGTAGATTTTAATATCAGAGAATCCTATGCCTCCCAATTAATTTTTGCTTTTCAGAAGTGCTTTGCTTATTCAGGGTCTCTTTTCTTTCAAATAAACTTTCCAATTAACAGACTGTAATTTTTACAGGAAAAGATCATCAAGTCTTTCTTTCTCACATAGCTGTTGCTGATCTTTCTATTAGCTGCTGATGGTTTTCTCATTGCACTATCAGCAATACTTCCTAGTATAATATTTTTAATTAAAATACATGTATTGATCAATTTTCTTTTTATTTAATTCACAATATAATATTTGGAAAGAAATATTGTTGTTAAGTGCTGTTGAGTATGACTCATACCAAAATTATAAATAACAAATCTGAATATTGCCCAATCCTTTGCTATCCTCATAATCTCTGACACACTTGCGCCCATTGCTGCAGTCACTGTGTCAGTCCATCATCACGTTAAGTGTCTTCCTGTCTTTTGCCAGCCTTCAATTATCCAAGCATAATGTCACTCTCTAAGAAATAGCCTCTCCTTGCTATTTACAAGTGTGTGAGATGAAGCTACGTCATCTTTTCCTCCTCCAGGAAGCATCTGGCTTCACTTACTCCAAGTCATATCTCTTTGTTTTTTGGCAGTCCATGAGATGTTAACTACTCTTCTCCAACACCACAACTCAAAGATATCAGGTAGATTTTTACACAAACACTAAATAGCCATAGGTCAATGGTGTTTAATTTTACAAAACACAATAATCACATGAAACACAATGTGAATTAAGCATAGTGTGAAACACAATGTATGTGAAATTTGTATCCACACAAATTATATGTTGTTGTTGTTATGTGCTCTCAAGTCACTTGCGACTCATAGCGACTCTATGTCCAACAGCCCTAAACTCTCCTCTGTCCTGTGCGAATCTCACTGTCTCCAACACACCCATCCTGATTACCCTAGTCTCCAAATCAATCCACCTCCTAGAGGGCCTTCCCCTCCTGCACCTGCCCTCCACCCTCCCAAGCATGATGTCCTTCTCCAAGGACTGGTTCCTTTTTACAACCAAAGTATGTCAGATAAAGCCTCAGAATCCTTGCCTCCAAGGAGCAACCTGGTTTAACCCTCTCTAGGAAGAATCTCTCTGTTTTCCTAGCAGTCCACGGTACCCTCAATACTCTTATCCAACACCACAGCTCAAAGGCATCAATTCTCCTTCTATCCTCCCTAATCATTGTCCAACTCTCTAATGAATAACGAGTAATAGCAAAGACCATGGCCTGTATCAGACACACCTTAGTCTCCAGAGAGACACTATTGCTCTTCAGTACTTTGGAGTGGTCCCTACCAACACACTTTCCCATTGCAATACATCTTTTAATTTCCTGGATACTGGTGCCAAGAGTGTTGATTATGGAGCCAAGCAAACTAAAGCTGTGAACAATCTCAATCTTTTCACCATCCATCCTGATGCTGCCAGTTGGTTCAGTGGTGAGAATCTTTGTCTTCTTGACATTGAGCCTCACTTCAGATTGACCCTCTGCAGCAAGCACTTCAGGTCTTCCTCAGTTTCAGCAAGCAGGGTTGTGTCATCTGCATGATGCAGATTATTGCTAGATCTTCCACCAATCTTGACCCCACATTTCTCCTCATAGAGCACAGCCTCCCGGATAATCTGTTCTGCGTATGGGTTGAAAAGGTATGGACACAGGACACATCCCTGGCATATGCCCTTCCCAATTTTGAACCATGCAGTGTTTCCTTGCTCTGTTCTGATGACTGCCACTTGGTCCAAGTATAGGCTTCACATTAGCATTATCAAGTGTTCTGGGATTCCCATTCTTCTCAGAGTTACCCACAGTTTGTGATGATCCACACAGTCAAATGCCTTTGCATAATCAATGGAGCACACCTCCAGTACTCCCTGCTTTCAGCCAAGATCCATTTAATGTTAGCCACAGTATCCCTAGTACCACAACCCCTTCTAAACCCAGCCTGGACTTCTGGCAGTTGTCTGCTGATGTGCTGTTCCAGTCATATTTACATAATCTTTAGCAGAATCTTGCTTGCATGTAAAATCAATGATACTGTTCAGTAGTTTTCACACTCTCTTGGGTCACCTTTCTTTGGGATGGGAACAGATATCCATCTCTTCCCATCAGTTGGCCAAGTGGTTGTTCTCCAGATTTCTTGACACAACTTGGTGAGCACATCCAGGACAGCATCTGTTAGCTGAAATATGTCAATTGGTATACCGTCTATTCCTGGGGCCTTATTTTTTGCTATTTCCTTCAAACAGCTTAAACTTCTTCCTTCATCACCATAGGCTCTTGTTCATAAGTTGTTTCATGAAATTCTTCTGTGTCTGCCAATTCCTTTCGATACAGTGACTCAGTATATCCTTTCCATCTTCTTTTAATACTTCCTGGATCATTTAATATTCTGCCTAAAGCATCCTTGTTTATAGCATCTCAAGGTTTGAACTTGTTCTTCAGTTCCTTGAGCTTAAGAAATGCTAAGTGAGTTCGGCCCTTCTGATTTTCTGACTCCAGCTCCTTGCACATTTCATTGTAACATTTTAATTTGTCATCCTGCGCTGCCTTTTGAAATCTTCTGTTCAGCTCTTTAGTATCTTGAATTTTTCATTATGTTTTGGCTTCTTGTGCTCCAGTGCAATATTCAGAGTTTCTTCTGACATTGATTTTGGTTTTTTCCTTCCTCCTCTGTCTTTGTAATGAACCTTTGCACTCTTCTTGGATGATACCCTTGATATCCTCCCACAACTCATCTGGTCTTCACTCATTAGTGTTCAAGGCCTCAAGTCTGTTCCTGAGATGGTTCTGAAATTCAAGTGGGATGAACTCAAAGTTATATTTTGGTTTCCATGGATTCAGTTTAATTTTCCTCAACTTCAGCTTGAATTTGCATATGAGTAATTGGTGGTCTGTTCCACAATCTGCCCCTGGCCTAGTTTTCACAGCTGATATTGAGCTTCTCCAGTGGTTCTTTCCACAGATGCAATCAATCTGATTCCTATGCATACCATCAAGTGAGGTCCACGTGTATAACCTAAGTTTATGTCTCTTAAAAAATGTGTTTGCAATGAGTAAGTCATTGATTGTGCAAAATTCAATCATTCTATCTCCAGCTCCATTTCTGTCACCGAGTCCCCTGTAAATTTTCAGAATTTCTTGCTTCACAAGACAAATCACCTTACATACTATATTACCTCTTGAAAATGTGATACCTTCATTCACATCTCAGCCATAGTCAAACATATATGAAATAAATTTATTGCATTGATTTAAATTAGAATTTTGATCTTTCTACATCATGAAAAACAATGACATTCATGTTATCAAACCCTGTAGTCTTTCTAAAGCTGCAAACAGCATTTTCCTTCTACTAGTCTTTACTTACTTTATGTGACACCACCTTCTTATTTGTCTCTTGCTGCCCCCATAGCAGCTCCGTCTCAGTTTCTTTTGTTAGATCTTCCTCTTCATCCTGATAGATGATTGATGGTGAAACCAGGATTCTTTCTCAAATTTCTGTTCTTTCATTTTTTCAAATTTTCTTGTAAATACCATGGAATATTATTGTTTTAATTATTATGCATACTCAAACATTGGAAATAGATATTCTCAGCTCAAACTTCTCTTTGAAAATGTAGATATAAAATCTACTAAAATATTTCCCTTTAGAGGTAAAATAAGTATTTAAAAGTTAACATTCCCAAATGGAGTTGTACTGCCAACCCAAGACCAACCATGAAGTTTAAATCCACAAGCTGCTCTTCAAGAGACAATCTCCTTTCCATCTAATGTATAACCTCTGAAAACCCTACAGAGGCTCAGCTACGAGTCAGTTCTAACTCCAGGTCACACACAATAATAACAAAACAGATTGTATTTTCCACACTCAAACTACTACTTGTGCACTATTCCAAATTTAATGGATGGTGCTTTATTTTGTAGTCCCTTAAACTTTAATTCTTGAAATTATTCTTGATTTTCTCTCTTTCTTATACAATTGTCATCATGTTCTTATCCCCAAACCATTTACTGTCTCCTCATTTTACCTCCAACACCTATGTCTAAGTCAAATTCTCTCTGTTCTATATTAGTACGGTATTGTTATTGTTGAATATCATAAAGTTGAGACTGACCCATGACTGCCCCTCTGGGGGTTTTCCGAGGTACTTAATACCATGGTGGGAGAATTGTTCATCCTTCTCCCACAGAGCAGCTGGTGGCTGCAAACTGTGTACCTTCAGGATTGCAACACAGCTTTATGCCACTAGACCACTAGTACTCCCTCGTTGTACCTTACTCTCCTTGAACATCATAAAACCTAAAAACAATGTGACACTCTTGTTGCTGTTAGGTTCCATCGAGTCAAGTATGACTCATAACAACCTTATGAACAACAGATCTCAAATATGTATTTCTTCCAGTCTGTTGGCCATATACCTCTTTCCCAAATGCCTTGGTGTATAATAGTGAACACGTCTAGAGCTGCATTTGTTTGTTGAAATATGTCAGTTTCTGACCACATCTTGAGGCCTTATCTTTTGTAAATGCATCCAGTGCAACTTGAATAGAGCTTCATTATCATTGGTTCATGTTATTTCCTGAAATGGCTCAGTGTGGAAAATTCTTTTTTGGAACAATGACTGAATTATTTCCTTCTTCATTGATGCTGACTGCCTCTTGGAAACAACCTAAGTGCCCATCAACAAACGAATGGCTAGAGAAGCTGTGGTATATTCGCACAATGGAATACTATGCTGCATTAAAAAAC
>NW_006399858.1:323989-339842 GCF_000299155.1 Elephantulus edwardii
GATTGTGACCATAGAATTCTTCTACATTACAACTCAAGGCTTGAGTTTATTCTTCAGTTCCGTTCTTGAAAAAATTACCAACATTTCTTCCCTTTTGGTTTTCTCACTACTGCTTTTTGCACATTTTGTTTCATTACTTTACTTTGTCTTCACAAGATGCCCTTTTAAATCACCTGTTTACCTTCATGCTTTAGGGTTTTTCCCCTTTGTTTTGAATTCTACATTGAAATGTGTGTTTCAGACTGTCTTCTGATATTTATTTTGGTCTTTTCGTTCTCCCTTGTATTTGTAATGACCTTTTCTATTCTTTAGCATAGCTTCCACATTAAGACAGACTAAGAAGCAGTATTGACCATCCACTTCTGAAATAATAGGGCTTCTTATGAATAAAAGAGGATCATTGTTAGCTATAGTTCCAGTAGTAAAGCTCCTCAGATTAGAAGACTCTGAAACAATGAGAAGAAACAGCTGCAAACATCTATTAATAATTGGAACATGGAAAGTACAAAATGTAAATCTAGGACAACTGGGAGTTGTAAAAAAGTAAATGGAAGGCTTAAAGATCAACATCTTGGGCATTATAGAGCTGAGATAAACTGATACTGGTAACATTAAATGAGACAATAAGCTGCTTCACAAGAGCTACTTGAACTTCATTTTTCATCACCATTGGCTTTTGTTCATATTGTACTTGCTGAAATATTTTTGTGTCAACTAATTCTTGGTATAACGATTCTGTACATTGCTGCCATCTTCTTTTGATGTTTTTGATCATTCAAGATTGTGCCCATAGCATCTTTCAGTATCACAACTAGAGGTTTGCATTTGTTATTCAGTTTTTTCTTTTCTGACTCAAGCTCTTTTGCATATTTTGTTATAATATTTTGCTTTAACCTTTCAAGCTGCCCTTTGAAATCTTTTGTTCAGATTGTTTACTTTGGCATCTTTTCCTGTGAAAAAAAGATTGAAGCTGTCAATGATTTCATCTCACTTGAATGAACATTCAATATCCTTGGTACCAACATTCAGGAAATTAGGATACATATTACATTGGGCAGTGTTCTGTCAAGGACCTCTCTTCAAAACACTGAAGAGCAATTACATCAGTTTCAAGATTCAGGTATGCCTGGCTCAGACAATGCTTTTCTCAATCACCTGAGTCACATGCAAGAGCTTGACAATGAATAAGGATGACAGAGAATTGAAGCTTTTGAGTTGTGGTGCCGGGGAAGAATACTGAATATCTCATGGACTGCCAAAAGAACAAGCAGATATGTCCTAGAAAGGGTATGACCAGAGTGCTCCTTGGAGGCAAGAAGGTCAAAGCTTTGTCTTTCATATTTTGGACATGTAGGTAGGTGAGGTTATTCCTTAATGAGTGACATCATGTTTAGAAAGGTGGACAGTTAGTAGAGGAAAGGAAGATTCTTAATGAGATGTACTGACTCTGGCATCAACAATAGGTCTAGTGTCTCAAAGATGATGATGATGGCACAGGACAGGGAAAATTCCAGGTGGGCTTGTCATAGGGCTACTATGAGTCATACTTGACTCAATGACACCTAACAACAACAAGTTTTGTATTTAAAAATATAGTGACATTATACATGAATATCACCTGACAAACTGCACAGGAATAAGAGTTACTACACCTGTGGAAAAAAAATCACTGGAGAAAAGAATTGAAAACAAGTCCACAACAATCAAACTATAACCCAAATCTATCCAACTTGAATTTAAATAACATCGTGAGAATTGGGTTGAAGTATTAAGCACCAGTAACCAATAGACCAGATGAGTTGTAGGTTGACATCAAGGATTTCATCCAAGAAGAAACCAAAAGTTCATTAAAAAAGGAACAAACTAAAATGGATGTCAGAAGATATTCTGAAAATTGCAATAAAGAATCAAGAAGTCAGAACAAAATGAAGATATATTGAAGTAAAAGAATTGAACAGAAAATTTCAAAGGGTAGTTCAAGAAGACAAAGTAAAGAAGTTGGAGGGGGAAAAGGGAAGATGTCTCTTGACATTTATCAAGCTCAAATAACCTAAAACCAAATTCAAACCTTGAGTTGCAATACTGAGAGGAGCTATGGACAAAATCTTAAATGATCCAGGAAGCATGAAAAGAGGATGGAGGAAACTAAAAATCACTACACCAAAAAGAATCTATTGATGCTGAAATACTTCAGGAAGTACCATATGATCAAGAGGAAGTGGTAATGAAGGAATTTTAAACTGCACTAAACATATTGTTCTGTTCTGACGACTGCCTCCTCGTCCACGTATAAGTTTTGAATGAACACAGTAAAGTGTTCCCATTCTTCTCAGAATTAGCTACATTTTATTGTGATCCACATAGTCAAACGTCTTTGCATAGTCAATAAAGCACAGATAGATATTCCTCTGGTACTCTCTACTTTCAGCTAAGATCTATCTAATAGTGGCTATACCATACCGAGTAGCAGGGCCTCTTCTAAACCTAGCTTTCACATCAGGCAAATCTCTATTGATGTGCTGTTCTAGTTGATTTTGGATAATTTTCAATAGGATCTGGCCTGCATGTGATATTAATGGTATTGTTTTAATATTTCCACACTTTGTTAAGTCACCTTTTTTTGGGGCTGGGGGCGGGGAATGGAAAGAAATATACATCTCTTCCAGTCTGTTGGCCAGGTGGTTGTCCTCCAGATTTCTTTGCATAACTTTGTGACTGTGTCCAGGACAGTGTCTGTTTGTTGAAATATGTCAATTGGTATACTGTTAATTTTGGGGAGCTTGCTTTTTTTCCAACTTCTTTAGAGTAGCTTGAATTTCCTCCTTCATCACCATAGGCTTTTGATCATATGTTATCTCACTAAATTCTTTTGTGTCAACCATATTTTTTTTCTGGTATAGTGACTCTGTGTACTCCTTCTATCTTCTTTTCATGCTTCCTGTGTCACTCAACAGAGTAGAGCAATGAAATACTGCATGGTTCAAAATCAAGAAAGGAGTATGCTAGGGATCCATCCTATATCCCTATCTTTTCAATCTATATGCAGAACAGATCACCAGGGAGGCTGAACTCCATGAGGAGAAATGTGACATCAGGATTGGATAAAGACTCATCAATGGTCTGCATTATGCAAATGACACACCCTTGCTTGTTGAAATTAAAACAGACCTGAAGCATTTGCTGCAGAAGGTCAAAGACTGTAGCCTTCAATATGGATAAGCTCATCATTAAGAAGACAAAGATTTAACTGCTGAGCCAATAGACGGCATCATAATAGACGGTGAAGAGTTTAAGATTATTAGCAGCTTCACCTTTCATGGCTAAACAATCAACATTTTTGGTACCAGCAGCCAGAAAGCCAGAAGATTAATTGCACTGGGAAAATCTGATGTGTTGGCTACCCAATGAGGACAGAGAGTGGGATGGAGCTCCCCGATTAAAACAAGCTTGGAAGGAAGAGTGGCATCCACTTCCATAATAGCTTGCCTCGGGAAACCCTATAAACCTGGAGAGAGGATGAAAGGCACCCAAGCATCAAGGACTCTCTTTCATGGGGTCGCTATGAGTTGCCTGCAACTCGATGGCACTTAACAACAACAGCAACAACACGTCTGGTGGATGACTGGAAGAGATCTGTGTATTTCCCATTCCTATAAAAGGAGATTAAACACAATGTGGAAATTATCCAATAATATCATCAATATCACATGAAGGAAATATGTTGAGAATTATCCAAAAATGGTTAGAACAGTACAGAGAGACTGCCAGAAGCTGCAACTAGGTTTAGAAAAGACAATGAGAATAAGGATATCATTGCTGATATCAGATGGATCCTAACTGAGAGCAGAGAATACCAGGAAAATGTCCATTTGTGTTTTATTGACTATGCAAAGGCATTTGACTGTGTGGATCATAACAGATTATTGCTAACATTGAGAACAATGGAAATTATAGAACATTTAATTGGGCTCATATGAAATCTATACCTAGGCCAAGAAGTTTGCATAGTTTAAAATTAAGAAAGATGTGTGTCAGGGTTAAATCTTTTTTCTATAACTGTTCCATTTGAACAAATAATGTAAAAAGATAAATTCTATGAAGAAGAATGCAGTATCAGTATTGGAGGAAGACACATCAAAACCTGTCTTAGGTGGGTGACACAAATTTGCTTATAGAAAGTGAGGAGGACTTGCAATACTGTCTGCAGAATTTTTAAGATTATAGCCTTTAAAATTTATTACATCTCAACATCAAGAATAATATTCAGCACTGCACCAATCGGCAACATCATGATGTTGTTGTTAGGTGCCATTGAATTGCCTGTGACTCATAGCGACCTTATGCACAGCAGCTTTAAACTCTGCTCTATCCTGTGCTGATCTTATTGTCCCTGACACACCTACCCCTATTACCCTAGTCACTGAATAAATCCATATCATTGAGGGTCTTCCTCTCCTGTGCTGTCCCTCCACCCTCCCAAGCATGACATCCCTCTCCAAGGACTGATCCCTCATTAAAATATGTCCAAAGTATGTCAGATGAAGCTTCAGAATCCTTGCCTCCAAGGAGCAGCCTGGTTTCATCCTCTCCAGGATGAACCTGCTCGTGCCTTTAGCAGTTCATGGTGTATTCAATACTCTTCTCCAACAACACAGCTCAAAGGAATCAATTCTCTTTATACCATTCCTAGTCATTGTCCAGCTCTCTGATGTATAGCAAGTGATTGCAAAGACCGTGGCCTATATCAGGCAAACCTTAGTCTTCACACTGAACTTGTTGCTCTTTAGGACTTTGGAGTGGTCTCTGACAGCAGACTTTCCCAATGCAATACGTCTTTTAATTGATTGTGAAGCCAAGCAAACTAAAGCTGTTACAATCTCAATCTCTTTAACATCCATCATGATGCTGTCACTAGTCCCAGTAGTGAGACTTTGTTTTCTTGATGCTGAGCTTCAATCCATATTGAAGCCTACAGTCCTTGCCCTTCTGCAGTAAGAGCTTCCGGTCCGCCTCAGTTTCAGCAAGCAGGGTTGTGTCATCTGCATAATGCAAGTGGTAGACAAGTCTTTCTCCAATCCTGATGCCACATTTCTCCTCATAGAGCCCAGACTACTGGATAATCTGTCCTGCATATAGATTGAAAAAGCATGGAGATAGGACATATCCCCAGTGTACACCCTTCCCAATTTTGAACCATGCAGTATTCCTTTACTCTTGTTCTGATGATTGCCTTCTGGGCCAAGTGTAGGTTTATCATAATCATGATATGTGGATAAAAAAATTTAAATTGCCAACAATTTCATCTTACTTGGATCCATAATAACTACCCTTGGTATCAACATTCTGGAGTTCAGGAGATGTATTGTATATGGAAGTCTTCTGTCAGGGATCTTTCTAAATTACTGAAAAGCAACAATTTAAGTTTGAAAATCAAGGTATGCCTGATTCACACCAGTATTTTTTCAATCATTTGCTATGCATTTAAATGATGTACAATTAACAAGGATGACAGAGATTAATTGACACTTTTGAGTTGTGCTGTTAGAGAAGACTCTGGTGATGATGGTGAAGAGACTGTGGAACTGCTGTGGAGAAACGGTAGCTAGATGTGACCTGAGATTTCTTGCAGTTGTGCTGGCCACACAGTTAAAGTTTTTTTGCTGTTCTCACTGATATTTCAAGGAGAAGCTGATTTATAACTTCTCTGAGGCATCATCTCCCTGTATGATTTGGATTTGGCTGCTGTATTGACACTAAACTCTTGAGTAATTAAAGAATTGTGCTTTGGGATAATTGGGCTAAAACTTAGATTTGCACTGATATTCTTTGCCTCCCCCACTCTCCAATTTCTTTCCTAATACACTCCATTTCTGGTATCATAGCTGTGAGTCTTTGAGTCAGCAATAAATAAACTAATCTCTTGCTGTTGCTGTGGCTCTAGAGCATCACAGCTTGGGCTACAGGCTCTTTATCTGCTTTCTGCTCTGCGACAGTGAGGAGGTATTTCTCTTACTCCCTTTTGCCCTTTCAGAAAGACTCATGCCCTTGTGTCCTCATGTCGTTTTTCTCCTCCTTAGATATGTGTATATGTATATGTATACATATGTCATAGCATATATATAAGCTTATTTTATGGTTTTTGTATTCTTTCTGTTTTTATAGTTTGCTTCTATGAGAACAACACTTGTCTGTCAGTTTGCTGTCATGTGCTGCCGTAGGGAAGCTATGACAGCTATGTCCATTATTTCAAATAGTGGTAGAGTTGCCCATGGTAGCCAAAATTTTGTTATCGTTGTTGTTTCCAGTGTTCTTATTACTGAATATTTTGCCTGTATGTTATTATAGGTAATTGGAGTAATAATCAGAAATATATAGAAAATTGTCTTAAAAAATAAATAGTACATTTAGATAGATAGTCAACACTTAATTTTCAATTAGTGCATCTTAAAGAATTTGCCTCACAATTTACTGAACATAGGGCTGTTGCCTTGAAGGGACACAGCGGATTTTAGGGGCTCAAGGCCAATTGGACTAGAGACTGTGATCCACACCATGCTGTTTATATATTTAGTTTTTAACTCTATTTCTGACTAAAAAGCAGAGCAAAAACACAGATTGCAGCATTGTTGTTGTTGTTGTTGTTATGTGCCATAGAGTCGTTTGCGACTCATAGCGACCCTATGTACAACAGCCCTAAACCCTGCTCTATTCTGTGCCAATCTCATTGCCTCTGACACACCCACCACAATTACCCCAGTCACTGAATCAATCCACCTCATAGAGGGTCTTCCCCTCCTGCGCTGTCCCTCCACCCTACCAAGCACAATGTCCCTCTCCAAGGACCTGTCTCTCCTTACAACATGTCCAAAGTATGTCAGACAAAGCCCCAGAATCCTTGACTCCAAGGAGTAGCCTGGTTTAACTCTCTCCAGGATGAATCTGTTTGTTTTCTTGGCAGTCCATGGTATTCAATACTCTTCTCCAGCACCACATATCAAAGGCATCAATTCTCCTTCTATCCTCCCTAGTCATTGTCCAACTCTGTGATGCACAACAAGTGATTGCAAGGGCTATGGCCTGTATCAGGCGCACCTTAGTCTCCAGAGAGACACCATAGCACTTGAATACTTTAGAGAGGTCCCTAACAGCAGACTTTCCCATTGCTATACATTTTTTTATTTCCTGGCTGCTGGTGCCAAGAGTGTTGACCGTGGAGCCAAGCAAACTGAAGCTGTGAACAATCGCAATCTCTTCACCATCCATCCTGATGCTACCAATTGGTCCAGTAGTGAAAATCTTTGTCTTCTTGACATTGAGCCACAGTCCATACTGAAGGCTGCAGTCCTTGACCCTCTGCAGCAAGTGCATGAGGTCCTCCTCAGTTTCAGCAAGCAGGGTTGTGTCATCTGCATAACGCATATTGTTAATAGATCTTCCACCAATTCTGATGCCACACTTCTCCTCATAGAGCCCAGCCTCTCAGATAATCTGCTTATAACTAATCATATATTTCAGTGTTAATAATAAGAGCTGTACTTCCAACTCAAAGGCTTGTAGTATGAATCCACCAGCAGCTAAACAGGAAAAAGATGGACAATCTCCTCCAATGAGGTTTATTTTCTATGATAATCAGCTGTAGGATCAATTGTAGGTAGGTTCCAACTCCATGGTACATAACAACAACCACAATTGAATGAAGAATAAGACAAACTATTTTCTTTCTTGAAATAGGGTATTAGAACAAGTTCTTCATGAAGTTTTCCTTATTATTCTAGCCAAAGCCTTTCCTAGATGTGTCATCCTTGTTTCCCAGAATACCATTCACTTAAAACCTGTGTCTTAATCACTTAAATGTAGTCACCTCACAGATTATCACCTGTGGAAGAGGACAACTGGTACACATTCCAAGTTGCAGTTTTTATTAATATCTGCCGTCAAATTGGCTCCCAATTTATGGCAATCTCATGACCAATGATCAAAAACTACACCCTTCAATATTAATTACATATCAACATAAAGAAAACAGAAGTCTTTACCACTGGATCACCAGGAAATATTATGATAGATGAGAAAGAATTAAAGTTGTGAATTATTTAATCTTGCTTGAGTCAACAGACAACATCTTTGGTATTAGCAGTCAGGAGACCACAAGATGCACTGCATTGCACAAGTCTATTGTCAGGAACTTATCCAAAATAATTAAGAGCAATGATATCCGTTTGGAGACTAAAGAGTGTCTGATTCAGGGCATAATCTCTTCAATCATTTGCAAGTGGATCAATAAATAAAAATGACAGAAGAAGAACTGATGTCTTTGAGTTGTGGTGTTAGGGACTACTGAATATTCCATGGACTGACAAAAACGAAATATATGTCTTGGAAAAAGTACAGCCAAAGTGCTCCTTAGAGCCAAAGACGGCAAATCTTCATTTATCTCTTGTACTTTGAGTATGTTGCTAGAAGAGTGGCTTGGAAAGATGGAGGGTCAGTGACAGAGAGAAAAATTCTCAATGAGATGGATTGCAGTTAGGAGCTCAAGTGTATCACAGGATAGGACAAGTCTGTTGTTTGTAGGGTTGCTATGAGTCTTACTAAACTCAATGGCACCACACAACAACATGTACAATGAGATAAAAAAATAATATCAAATCCTACTCTACTTTTTAATCAGTTGTTAAATTGGCTTGTTTTCACTGAGTTTCATAAATAGATTTTCAGAACATTTGACTTACTTTGGAAAATCTACAGAATTCTGCTCAGTATTAAGTTTAGTATTGGGTCACGGTAACTGCAAACTGTGCAGATGTTATCTCTCTACAAGATGCATTAGCTGGGAGTTGAATATATGTCTACAACATGAACCTTCAGAGAATTCTACCAATGAGACTTCAGTGCTTCCCAGGTGTTCCAAGTGGGAGCAAATGATAGAAAAGATTCAGAGAGGCTTAAATACTTTGTGACCTGGTTTCTTCATTATGTTTTTGTTGTTTGTAATTCTGTCAAGTCGTAGGCGACTCATAGCAACCCTATGATTGAAAGTCCTCAACACTTGTGTGACTTTCATCCTTTCTCCAGGTTCATAGAGTTGCCAGAGATAAGTTATTATGGAAGTGGATGCCACTCCTGCTTCCAAGCTTGTTTTAATTTGGGAGCTCCATCAAACACTGTCTGCCATGGGTAACCATTAACACATTTGACACATCAGTGTCACAGTGTTCAGCTTCACAGCAATGCCTGGAGTGTTCCATATATGCCTCTCCTCAAGAAGCCGGAGGCTGCGTCCAGCTAACACTAAGTCTCCCAAGACACTCATCTTTACTCTGCAGGCATGGCTCGACATTTCTGTATTTTGCCATTTTGGCATGCTCAAATGCTGGCAAACTCTGGGCCAGAAACTCCTAGTTCGTCTGGCAAGTACACTCTGCCGACACTCACCTGGGGCAAAAAGAAAGCCACAAGCAGCTGGAGAATTCCATACCTGCCTCTCCTCAAGAAGCCAGAGGCCAGAGTCCCTTTTTCATTATCGGCTTCTCTATTACACAGCATTTCACTGGCATTATTAGCCATGGTTCCTCCCACTTTTCAACACTGTGTGAAGTTTCCTCTTTCTATCTTTATGAGTGTTAAGTGGAGGAATAAGAACATCTGCATCAAGGGGTTTCAGGTGTCCCTTTACATTGAAATTCAGTGAGTGGGAGGGGTTGTTGTGCTTGGGTTTGTTTTTGTTTTGTTTTTATTATCTTTTAAATCCAGATGTTCACTCATACATTCATTTATTTCACAACTGTAGTGCCTTCACTACCCAACATCCTAGAGAGTTATCAAGATAAATTGGCTAATATCTAGGAAGATTTTGTGTAGCTAGAGGATTTGGGTGCAGATTTGGGTTCCAGGTGCTTGCAGAATCAAAAGTTCAGTTCTCTTGTATCTTTCTACTTTAAGAATTCTCAGAGGGTCTCTTCATCTGGAAGATCGCATGCTTTTGCTTCAAATTACCCAACTATGAGCACCTCTTTTTCTTCAGCTGAGTCTTGAGGAGATACAGTGATTGATACACCAACTTTATTATCTTCATGAGGTACAGTTATTATAGTCTCCATTTAGAGTATAATTCTAATTGGTCATAGTTTTTGTAATGGTAATTTGGATAATAAAACTGCTAGACACCTGCTAGACTGACAGGTCCAAGCAAGCAGGACAGTGTTTGTGTCCTTAATGCTACTGTAGCTGGAAACTGACAAGGTTGACTAGGGAATAGCCCATCTAAGGAAGACTCAGAAGGATGTGTAGAGGTTCGACAAAGATATACCAGAGTTGGGAAAGAAAAAGATCATAGAATCTCTCTCCCCACGCTTTCTTCAAACCTTAAATTCCATCTTGCCTTTTTACTTCTATGGTTTCTGTCTCAAAGTAGAGAAAATTCCTATTTAGACTTCTTCAGAGGTGATGCAGTCTAAAGGGAACTGCACTACTAACCCAAAGATGGTGTCTCTCTGACAATTCAAATCCATTAGTCACTCTGGAAACTATGAACTTTGATAAATGTCAATAGTTATTGAAAGGCTTCAGGCCTTTTGTTCATAGGGTCACTATGAGTTGTGCTCGACTCAAAGGCAATCAGAAACAACAACAACAATAACTCTATAGGAGAAAGGTAGGCAATCCCCTCCAGGGCTATAACCTTAGAAAATCCAGCTATGATGAGTTGATTCTGACTCAACAGAATGATCAACATCTTCAGGGGCTTAGTAGGCCCAAGGACTCATCTGCTGCTCAGTAGAGAATAAATCCTTTCAGTGTTTGTCCAAGTAGATGCTGTGTCTTAAAGAACAGCCATGGCCCCTAGGTCAGATAATTAAGTCCTGGGGAATGACCTGTTTTCATGTTTATCTCCTCTTAGTATCTCCTCTTTTTTTATTCTTTATTAAGCAGGCATGTGTGATATTCCCTCCACATGCCAGATCTGAGTTGTCACTGAGCAATATAGATTTTATGTGTCATTGAAATCACCACTATATATTTCAAACACTTTCTATACATATTAGAATTGTGAAACACTCCTTGGCATGAGATCTTTTCATCAAGTCTACATTTCTAAATTGAATAAGAAGCAATTCTGAGGTTGAAAAAGTGTCCTTATTGGAACATTCACTTTGGGGTTTATATTTTGACATTTTTAAAATTAAAATTCATGAAGCTTATTTCAGTCTCTTTTCTATACTAAGTTAATTGTGGAATTTTGCAGGCTTCCCCCCCCATTTTCATAATATAAAAAAGGAAGCTTGAAAGTGATGACAAAATGTTGTCCAAATATGTATCCTGTAATAATGTGATTATCAAAGTAACACAAAGTGCTCTTCAGTAATTTATTCTGTAAATGTAAAAATGTCACCAATTTGGAAACATGAGTAAAGTCCTCTATGCTGCTGGTATTCCAATAACCTATAAAAGATAATGGGACTAAAGATCTCCTGCTTTATATTGCTTTTTCATAGATGTGAGCACAGATCTAAAGTTTCTTGCCTCCATCTGCTCAATGGATAATATCATTTAATATATAGAAATAAGGTTTAAAAATTTTAACAAGTTAGTCTTTCCAGATTTAAATGTTTGATCTTTAAATTTAGTTTTTATTCCAACAAACTGCTCTTTCATGATCAAAACACATTTTGGTATCATTGCATCTCAGTACAACAAATGATTCTTAACTAATTTTAAAAAATAATTTCATTAACTCATCTAGTGCTGTGTTTTCAGACCAAGCTTGGAGCATTATTCTCAAATGCAATTGGTGGCAGAAGACTAAGAATCTGTGCTGTAATTCAAAGACATATGGTTTGAATCAACCCAAAGGCATATGGTTCGAATCTACCAGTTGCTCCACAGAAAAAGGATGGACAATCTCCTTCTGGGTAATTTACGGTCTTGGAAAACTGACTGGAGGGTCAACTATGGATTCTTTCTAACTCAATGGCACACAACAACAACACTTATGTACAGGTATATAGAGTATGTAAAACTCAAATAACCCATTATCAATTTTGTGATTTACAGGGGATTTTTCAAACTGCAATACATATTTAAGGTTTTCTTAGTCAATATATGAATATAATTAATAGAGCCTAATCTTCAAAACAAACTCACCTGAAATATTCAAGGAAAGCTTATAGTTTATAGTTCGAAGCAGATATACTACCTTGGAATATCAGAATAGGTTACAATTGTATTTCCAAGATAAAACTTCAATGAAGGCTAACAAAACTTGGGTAAAAAAGAAAGAGCACTAAAAGAAATGTAAAACCAAACATAATGTGTCATGGCATTGTATAACAAGGAATTGATGACAGCTTGACTTTCTCCATTTGAGGTGGCATATAATACATATGTAGCTTATAAAGAAACATAAATAACAATCTTTCCTTGTTGTAATTACCTGCTCTAACTTTTCTGATTATATTTTTGTTTGAACTTAAGCCCTTATCTCAGATGACCAGAAGTCATAACTGGTAATTTTTAGTTGATATGGTGTGCCAGGAGATGAGAACAGAAAAAGGAAACAAAACATGTCCACATACTCAGCGCACAGAGCTGAGACAGAATATCATAAGAAAAGTCAAAACAATGAATAAAACTGGCCAGAAATCCAGCCAAAATGGAAGTCATAGTGTCATAACTTCAAAGGCAGAAAAAGAATGGTATAAGGAGACTATAAATGGTCTCAAAGTCTGAGGAACAATAAAGCAAGACTATCTATTATTGCCATGAAGAGGATATTTTAAGACAGCTATCACCTAGAAATATATTTGGGTTTCCCTTTTAACTTGAGCAACCAGAAAGGATGCTTTGGCCAATATTTTAATGTGTATTGCATTTCTATCGAATTGACACCTTTGAGCTGTGATATTGGAGAAGAGCGCTGAATATTTCGTGGACAGCCAAGAGAACAGATATGTCTTGGAGAGGGTGCAGCTAGAGTGCTCTTTGAAGGCAAGAATGATGAAGCTTCACCTCATTTACTTTGGCCATGTTGCTAGGAAGGGCTATTCCTTGAAAAGGGACATGATGCTGGGAAGGATGGAGGGTCAGTGAAAGAGAGGAAGACTCTTAACCAGGTGGATTTACATGGTAACTGCTTACAATGGGTTCTTTTGTATCCGGAAGTGTGAGGATGACACAGAATAGAACAGGGTTCAGATCTTTTGTACAAGTCACATTGGACTTGATGGCATGTAACAACAACAGAAATTGCATTTCTGTATTTCATTTTGCCTAAGCATATTAGATAAATCAGGGTTGTATTTCCTACGTTATCATCTTGAGTCCTTGAGTAAGCTAAAATTTTCTCCCTAAATATGAATGTCTCTGGGTATATTGTTAGAAGTGCAGTTTTAAAGAACAAAGCTAAGAGGCAAAACAAATCACATGGAGATTATTTTATAAGAATTCTGCTTGTCTTTCTTGCATTTTTCTTAAGACATTAACATGAATCCATTGATTTACACAAAACAAAAATTTTCTAAATCTTAGTGAATTCAAATGCAACAATGATTCAGCTCTACCCTTCATCTCTAGGTCCCAGTCTGCTCAGTTGGGAAAGGTCACTCAGAACTTTAAGCTTTTTCATCTAGGGATTTGGAGTTCTTTGCTAGATTTTCTGTACTCAACTAAAAAAAAGTGGAAGGTTATGTAGAAATCACGTTGATGTCCAGATCTGTATGCATCATTTTCACACTGGATACACATCCATTAACTAGAACACACTCCTATGGTGCTATGTAATTATAAAGTTGGCTGTATAGACACTTTAAAAACTTCTGGTGAGAAAATAAACGTCAAGGAAAGGCAATCACATATCTAGTTCCTAGATTATATTTCTTCAGCTCCTCATCTCTCTAGATATCCTTTTCCAAAAATTGAAAGCTGTGGACAACAAAAGCAACGACAAAGGTCATTGTTGATATCAATTCACTGCAACCACATAAGACAAAGAGGCACTGCCTCTCACAGTTTCCAAAGAAATCTGTCTTGGAATGAGTAGAACAGTCTCATCACTCACACAGAACAATTGATGGATTTTTAACCTCTGAACTTTTGTTTATCAGTCTAGTACTTAATCCGCTGAATCCCCTTCTGACAAGAAAAGTCACTTCAAAATATGATTACAAGTTTTAATAAAATTATCATATTCTTAAATGATTGATTGGAATCTGGGCAGTAGTAACTTTATGTCTAAACTGAACACAAAGTTAGTTACTCATGGTTTTAGGGTATGAAGACACCATGTGTTTTACATACAGTTTGCCCATATTTAACAAGAGTTGAGAGTACAGTAGCTACTGAATGTAAAACAAATCCTTGAATATTAACATTATGCTTTGTTTGTTATTATTTTTAAGCTTAGGCTAATTTAAAAAATTACTTTTATTTTAATATTTATTTTAAAATTGCTGTTTATTGTAAGAAACAAAAGGATTTTTGGTAATGTAAGAAAAAGTTTTCTTATAAATCAATATTTCAGTAGACAGAAGTATTTATGCATTTTTTAAAGGGACTTTCAAGTGGCTTTGGGGGACATTCCAGGCATTACTAACAGTGAGGTAAAAAAATAAGAAGAAATAATATCTCAAAAAAATTCTTCAGGTAAAAATTTGACAAAATGTAAGTTAGTATGTAGTGACTTTTACAAAGCTTGAATCAGATGAGAGAGATAGCATTTACATTTGTTGCTTCTAAAAACTGCAGTGTCCATTTAGCCAGTGTAACAATTCAATTTTTAGTTAATTAAAATTAGATAAAATTAAGAGTGCAGTTCCTCTATCACTCTGGCCACTGGCCTCTGAGCATGTGAAATGCTCTGCTGACACATGTAGCTCATGGCAGCTCAACTGCAGATATAGAATGTGGCCAGCAACATAAAACATTTTACTAGAAGGGGTCCAGAGGCATAGTCTGCAAGCCCATAGCAAATTTAGCTGGAGAAAGAAACACAAAGGACTCAGATTAGAAGGCATATTCACAGTATTCACAGTAGGCCAGGTATACTTATTTGTCTGTTAACCTATTTTATTTGTTCTCATTCATGAACAAACCTCAATCTGTTTAGTATGCTAAAAAAAAGAAAAGCTTATTTATTGGGTGTTTGCTTTGATGACTGGAAGGGGGTGGCTAGTTCATTGAAGACAACTTATTGCTTACACTAGCACAAAGACTGGTAAAGTGATTCAAAAGAAAGCCATTCTACTCAGTGTGAATGGACTTAATAAATTCAGTACATGACAGTGTGATCCATACAAAATATTTCTCTATAACCTTTTGATATGAACGCCAAGCACTAAAATAGGACACTAAATATCATTCTCCTCCACTGGATCATCTTTTCTCTCTCTCTTCGCTCTATCTACTCTGCCATCTTATTTTTAAATTTATTTTTTAATTTTATTCCTGAAACTTTTTTTTTTACACAAGTTAACAAGTTTGATGTGGTCCAGTGTCTTATTCCCTTCCAGGCTTGCAGCTGTTTTGGCTACAGAAGAAAAAAATCCCCATAACAAATCAAATAAAAGCCCTTTCTGTGAAGAGGAATTGAAAACAGCAGGCCTCAAAGAGGACTGCGCATGAGATGCCTTGTTCTGGCTTTCAACACAACTCAAATCAGAAACACGTTACCATAATCTGAAACAGCCCACTGCTAACACGAGACAGATGGTGGCTAATAACCCATGCATCATTAATAAATAAATTCGAGCATTAAAGGTTTTACGAAGTATGACAACATTATCTGGGCACAATTACTGCCCCTCTCCCACCCCCAACATCATAGCAGTGTGATAGGAGTTGGGATAGGCTTCTTTCT
>NW_006399858.1:339942-341597 GCF_000299155.1 Elephantulus edwardii
AGAAGAATGGGAATCCCAGAACATTTGATTGTGCTAATGCGAAACCTATACCTGAACCAAGAGGCAGTCATCAGAACAGAGCAAGGAGACACTACATGGTCCAAAATCAAGAAGGGGTTTCGTCAGGGATGTATTCTGTCTACATACCGCTTCAATCTGTATGCAGAATAGATCATCCGAGGCCCTGGGCTGTACAAAGAAGAATGTGGCATCAGGATTGGTGGAAGAGTCATCAACAACCGGGGTTATGCAGATGACACAACCCTGCTTGCTGAAACTGAGGAGGACCTGAAGCGCTTGCTGCAGAAGGTCAAGGACTGCAGCCTCCTATATGGATTGAAGTTCAACATCAAGAAAACAAAGATTCTCACCACTGGGCCAATTAGCAGCATCACTATGGATAGTGAAGAATTTGAGATAGTTAGCAGTTTTAGTTTGCTTGACTTCACAATCAACACTCTTGGTAACAGCAGCCAGGAAATCAAGAGACGAATTGCATTGGGAAAGTATGCTGTGAGGGACCTTTCAAGAGTACTGAAGAGTAACGACGTCTGGCTGGAGACTAAGGTGCACCTGATCCGGGCTATAATCTTCACAATTACATGCAATGCATCAGAAAGTAAGACAGTGAATACAGTTGCTAGAAAGAGAATTGATGCCTTTGAGCTTTGGTGCTGGAGAAGAGTGTTGAATATACCATGGACTGCTAGGAGAACAAATAGTTTTGTCCTGGAGAACGTGAAGCTGGAACGCTCCTTGGAGTCAAGAATTCTGAAGCTTCGTGTGACATACTTTGGGCATGTTGCAAGGAGGGAATGGCCCGTGGAGAGGGACATCATGTTTGGCAGAGTGGTGGGGCGGCAAAGGAGAGGAAGACCTTTGATGAGATGAATCGATTCTGTGACTGGAGCGGTGGGAATAAGTGCATTTAAGATGGCTAGGCTGACACGTTCTCTGACTGGAAGAGGTCTATATTTTTTCTCATCGCAAAGAAGGGCGACCCAACTAAGTGTGGAAACTACAGAACAATACCATTGATTTCACATGCAAGCAAGATTCTACTGAAGATTATCCAAAAACGAGTGGAACAGTACATCAGCAGAGAACTGCCAGAAGTCAAGGCTGGGTTTAGAAGGGGTCGTGGTAGTAGGGATATTGTAGCTGATGTTAGATGGATCTTAGCTGAAAGCAGAGAATACCGGAAGAATGTCTATCTGTCTATTATGCAAAGGCATTTGACTGCGTAGGTTATAACAAACTGTCGGTGACTCTGAGAAGAATGGGAATTTAATCGTGCTAATGCGAAACCTATACTTGGACCAAGAGGCAGTCAGAACAGAGCAGGGCAACACTGCGTGGTTCAAAATTGGGAAGGGTGTACGTCAGAGATGTGTACTATCTCCATACCTTTTCAACTTGTATGCAGAGCAGATCATCTGAGAGGCTGGGCTCTATGAGGAGAATTGTGGCATTAGGATTGGTGGACGATCTATCAACAATCTGTGTTATGCAGATGACACAACATGGCTCTCTGAAACTGAGGAGGACCTCATGCACTTACTGCGGAGGGTCAAGGACTGCAGCCTTCAATATGGACTGAGGCTCAATGTCAAGAAGACAAAAATTCTCACCACTGGACCAATCGGTAGCATCAG
>NW_006399858.1:341697-351094 GCF_000299155.1 Elephantulus edwardii
ATACATAAAAAAAATAATCCACCATGACCAAGTGGGATTCATAACAGGTATGCAAGGATGGTTCAACATAAGGAAAACAATCAATGTAATTCATCAGAGTGGGCTCAGTTCTAAGCCTGAAGTTGGCTAAGGCTCATAGTGTTGAGGGTTCCACGAGTCTAAATCAAAACAGTAAATCTGGGGTATTATTTCTTATTTTGTTCTATGTATTTCTTCCATTTTGTCTAGGAGCTTGTACTATGACTCCAATTAGAGGCATAGGTACTTGTAGCTATGCCACCTTCTAATTCTTCTGATCTTTGGCTGTGGTTTGGGTGATCATGTCATCCTTTGAACTAATTACTTTCTTGAGTCTTTGATTTTTTTTTTATTCTACTTTTCTCCAGAGGAGAAAAGACCAGATAAGTGTCTTTGATTGTCACTCTTCAGTTTTTAAGACCTTAGTTAAGCTAAAAAAATAGAATATAAAATATTATTTTACTGGATTGTGCTATGAAAATTCACCTAGATGCCTCCTTTAGCTATGGCCCTAAGACCTTAAGTCCAGTGACTTAGCCCTTCAACCTTAATATTGTGTATGCTACTCTATTGCTTGTATATATAATAGTTTGTTAATAAATCTACACATTGGACCCTTGGGGTTGTTTATCTCTTATCTATTATGAATAGTCTTTCATTGAACATTAGTGTGTATCTACCTGTTCACATGGTTCGATTTTATCGTGCGTATATACCTAATAACGAGACTGTTGATGAAATGGTGCATTCTCACAGTGGTTGTTTCTTTTGAAGGAAGCACCATACAAATGTCCACAGTGGTTGTACCTATTTTATAGCCACATCAATAATGTATGAGAATTCTAATCTCTCCACATACTCACATGCATTTGTTATTTTCTGTCTTATACTGTTACTGAAGGAAAATGATATTTTACTGTTATTTTTATTTGTATGACTTTGAAAAAAGAACATAATGATTGCAAAATTAGAGTATCATTGAAAGAGTGGAAGACCTAATCGGAGAGACTGAAGCAGTAATTTCAACAGTGGGATTAATCACAGCAGAGATCGTGCAGATGGCACAGGATTGGGCAAGGTTTCTATCTGTTGTACATACAGTTACCATGAATTGGGGGCTGTGCATTGGCACCTCGAAACAACAGCAAAAAAAGTTAATGATCATGAATATTTCTCCAACTATGTGTTGACTACCTAAGTATCTGTTGGATGAAGTGTCTGCTCATATTGTGTTCATTTCTTTTAATTGGACTGTTTGTTTTTATGCTAGAGGGGTATGGAAGTTTTCTAGAAATTTTTATATATCAGCTTCTTTTCATATATATCATGTTTAAAATGTTTCCCAGTCTCTATAGTTTCTCATTTTAATCTTTTGGAAACACCTTTATCTGGTATTGTTTTTAGGTGTCATCATGGAGTACACAGTTCATAGTGACACTCTGAAGAACAGGTCTGAACCCCATTCAATCCTGTGCCATCCTCACACTTCCTGACACAATAAAGCCTATTGTGGCAGTCATCATGTTAATCCACGTGGTCAAGGGACTTCCTTTCCTTCACAAACCATCCACCCATCCAAGCATCATGTTCCCTCCAAGGAACAGCCCCTCCTAGCAACATGCCTGAAGTATGTGATTGTTGTTGTTATGTGCCATGAGCCTCTTGCGACTCATAGAGACCTCATGTACAACAGACCTAAACTCTGCTCTGTCCTGTGCCAATCGTACTGCCTCCGACACACTCATCCTGATTACCCCAGTCACTGAATCAATCCACCTCCTAGAGAGTCTTCCCATCCTGCACGGTTCCTCTACCCTCCCAAGCATGATGTCCGTTTCCAAGGAAAGACAAAGTATGTCAGATGAAGCCCCAGAATCCTTGCTTCCAAGGAGCAGGCAGATTTAACCCTTTCAAGGGTGAATCTGTTTGTTTTCTTGGCAGTCCATGGTACACTCAATACTCTTCTCCAGCACCAGAGCTCAAAAACATCAATTCTCCTTCTATCCTCCCTAGTCATTGTCCAACTCTCTGATGCATAACAAGTGATTGCAAAGACCATGGCCCGTATCAGACGCACCTTCGTCTCCAGAATGACACCATTTCTCTTCAGTACCCTGGAGAGGTCCCTAACAGCTGACTTTCCCATCGCAATACCTTTTTTTTTGTTTCCTGGCTTCTGGTGCCAAGAGTGTTGACTGTGGAGCCAAGCAGACTAGTTGTTAACAATCTCAGTCTCTTCACCATCCATCCTGATGCTGCCAATTGGTCCAGTTGTGAAAATCTTTGTCTTTTTGATATTGAGTTTCAATCCAGATTGAAGGCTGTAGTCCTTGACCCTCTGCAGCAAGCGTTTCAGGTCCTCCTCGGTTTCAGCAAGCAGGGTTGTGTAATCTGCATAACGCAGATTGTTGATAGATCTTCCACCAATCCTGACGCCACACCTCTCCTCATAGAGCCCAGAATCTCAGATTATCTGTTCTGCATACAGGCTGAAAAGGTATGGACATAGGGCACATCCCTGGTGTACAACCTTCCCAATTTGAGCCATGCAGTGTCTCCTTGCTCTGTTTTGATGACTGCCTCTTGGTCCTAGCGTAGGTTTCGCATTAGCAAGATCAAGTGTTCTGGTATTCCCATTCTTCTCAGAGTCAGCCACAGTTTGTTATGATCCACACAGTGAAAAGCCTTTGCATAATCATTGAAACACAGATAGACATTCTTCTGGTATTCTCTGCTTTCAGCTGAGATCCATCAAACATCAGCTACAATATCCCTAGTACCACGACCCGTTCTAAACCCAGCCTGGACTTCTGGCAGTTCTCTGCTGATGTGCTGTTTCAGTTCTTTTTGGATAATCTTCAATAAAATCTTGCTTGCATATGAAATCAATGATATTGTTCTATAGTTTCCACATTCTGTTGGGTAACCCTTCTTTGGAATGGAAACAAATATAGATCTCTTCCAGTCAGTTACCTGTTCTTAAGTACATAATTTCTAGGTGATCTCAGTTGCCAGAGGAGCTCTTGTGGTGTATTCACAGAATTTTTGTTTTCTGTATTTCTAAACCACCAGAAGCTCATGTTAGAAGTTATTACTTTTTCTTCTTTCTAAAATGTATAATACTAAATAATTCTTTTCAGTTTAACTAATATTTATGAAGTGCAGAATCATGATGAATGATGAAGCCATTGAGATTGTTCACAGTTTTAGTTTACTTGGTTCCATAGTCAACCCTCTTGGCACCAGCAGCCAGGAAATTAAAAGACATATTGTGATGAAAAGTCTGCAGCTAGAGACCTCTCTAAAGTGCTAAAGAGCAACAATGTCAGTCTGGAGAGTAAGGTGCACCTGATACATGCCATAGTCTTTGCAATCACTTGCAATGCATCAGAGAACTGGACAATGACTACAGATGACAGAAGAATTAATGCCTGTGAGCTGTGATGGTGGAGAAGAGTATTGAATATACCATGGGCTGCTAAGAAATCGAACAGGTTTTTCCTGGAGAGGGTTAAACTAGGCTGCTCCTTGGAGGCAAAGATTCTGAAGCTTCATCTGACATTCTTTGGACACGTTTTAAGGAGGTATCAGTCCTTGGAGAGGGACTTCATGCTTAGAAGGGTGGAGGGACAGGTTTCAATTGACAACCAGTTAGAAAAGAAGAAAAATACATTTATCTGAGAAAATTTCATGAATAGGGTATTGAACTTTAGAAATCTCAACTACAGTCCAACCAAGACAAATACATAGTTTTCAGAGATGTTTAAATATTTATATATTTTTCTCTTCCTTAATCAAATTCAGTTCATAAGTGGTTCATTTTCTTTCATGATGCTGCCAATTGGCACAGTGGTGAGAATCTTTGTTTTCTTGATGTTGAGCTTCAATCTATATTGAAGGCTGCAGTCTTTGACCTTCTGCAGCATGTGCTTCAGGTCCTCCTCAATTTCAGCGAGCAAAGTTGTGTCATCTGCTTAACACTGGTTGTTAATGAGTCTTCCTCTAATCCTGATATCACATTTTTCTTCATAGAGCCCAGCCACCTGGGTGATCTGTTCCACATATAGATTAAAAATTTATGGAGATAGGACACATTCCTGGTGTGTACCGTTCCCAATTTTAAACCATGCAGTGTTTCCTTGTTTTGTTCTGATGACTGCCTCTTGGTTCAAGTACAGGTTTCACATGAGCACAATCGAGTGTTCTGGGATTCCCATTATTCTCAGAGTTAACCATAGTTTGTTGTGATCCACACAGTTGAATGTCTTCCCATAGTCAATGAAACACAGACAGACACTCCTCTGGTGCTCCCTGTTTTGGCCATGATCCATCTAACATAACTATAATGTCTCTTGTACCATGACCTCTTCTAAACCCAGCCTGCTCATCTGGAATTTCTCTCTTGATGTGCTGTTCCATTCATTTTTGGAAAATTTTCAGCAGAATCTTGCTTGCATGTGATATTAATGATATTGTTGGATAATTTCCACACTTTGTTGGGTCACCTTTCTTTGGAATGGGAGGAAATATGGATCTCTTCTGGTCAGTTGGCCAGGTAGTTGTCCTCCAGACTTCTTGGCACAAATTGATGAGTGCATCCAAGACAGCATCTTTTTTGTTGAAATATATCAGTTGGTATGCAGTCAATTCCTGGGGCCTTACTTTTCCCCCCAATTCCTTCAGAGCAGCTTGAACTTCTTCTTTCATAGCCACAGGCTTTTGATTTTTACATTGTTTCATGAAATTTTTCTGTGTCAGCCAATTCTTTTTGGTACATTGACTCTGTATAATTCTACCACCTTCTTTTAATACTTCCTGGATGACTTAACATTCTGCTCAAAGCATTCTTAAGTATTGCAACTTCAGGCTTGACTTTATTCTTTAATTCCTTTAGTTTATGAAATGTCAAATGAATTTGGACTTTTTGATTTTCTGACTACAGCTCTTTACACATTTTATTATATTACTTTGCTTTGTCTTCCTCTGTTGCCCTTTGAAACCTTGTGTTCAGCTTCTTAATGTCTTGATTTCTTCCTTTTGTTTAGGCTTCTCAGCACTTAGGTTATATTCAGAGTCTCATCTGATATCCATCTTGGTCTTCTTCTGTATTTGTAATGGCCCTTTGCATTTTTCATGAATGATATTCTTGATATTCTCTTACAGCTCATCTGGTCTTCACTCTTCAGTGTTCAAGGTCTCAAGTCACTTCCTGAAATGGTTTTGAAATTCACGTGGGATAGACTCAAGTCAAATTTTTGTTTTTGTAGATTTGATTTAACCTTTATAGCTTCAGCTTGAACTTGCATACGAGTAGTTAAGTGGTCTGTCTGTTCCACAATCAACAACCTGGCCTAGTTTTCACAGCTGATATGGAGCTTTTCGAGATTTCAAGCTTCTCCAGTGATTCTTCCCACAGATGTTGTCTATCTGATGCCTTTGCATAGCATCAGGTGAAATACGTCTGTATAGTCTATGTTCATTTTATATAGTAAGTCTTAATAAAACATTGATTGTACAGAATTCTATCAATCGGTCACCAGCATCATTTCTGTCACGAAGTCCATGTTTTCTGACTACTGACCCTTCTTTCTTATTTCCAGATTTTGCATTGCAGTCACCCACTGTTAATACATCTTGATTGCATGTTCAATTGATTTCTGACTGTAAAAGTTGATAGAAATCTTCTATTTCCTCTTTTATGCCTCTAGAAATTGTTGCATATATTTGGATATTAGTGGTATTCACTGGACTTCCTTTTATGCAGTCACCATGAAAATCCTTCTCATTGAAGGTATTTCCTCCATTTTTCTGACTTTGTCAGCAGGATATCCTTTCCAAAGGACTGATTGTTTTTGACAGCAGGCCTAAACTATGTGGAGCAAGGTTTTACCAACCTTGACTGTGAGAAGAACCCTAGTGACATGTTTGTTTGCTCTTTTGACAATCCATATTCTATACTTTTAACCAACACTGCAATTCAAAGGATTAATTATTTCCCAGTCTTCATCATTCATTGTTTAACTTTAATATGCATACATATAAAGAAATTTAAAATACTACATCTTTAGTCAGGCTCACTTCAATGTTTAAGCGACATCTTTGTTCTTTATAACTTTAATGAATGAAGTTCTTGAAAGGAAATTTTCCAATGTAACATGCTGCTAATGAGTATATTATTGTGAGTCCAATTAAAATGAAACCCTTGAAATCTTCAATATTTTCTCTGTTTATCATTATTTTTTTAAATTTTTGGACTATTTTTGTTTTCATTATATTGAAAAATAATCCATTTTGAAGCTCTATTCATCTTCTCTTCTAGCTCTTTTTAAATTATTTTAAACATGATATTACTTGTGTATGATATCTTTTCAATCTGTATGCAGAACAGATCATCCAGGACACGGGCTGTACAAGTAGGAATGTGGCACCAGGATTGGTGGAAGATTCATCAACAACCTGCGTTATGCAGATGACACAAAGCTGCTTGTTGAAACTGAGGAGGTCTTACAGAAGGTCAAGGATTGCACCCTTCAATACGGATTGAACCTCAACATCAAGAACAACAAAGATTTTCTACCACTGAACCAATTGGCAGCATCAGTATTGATGGTGAAGAGATTGAGATAGTTAACAAATTTAGTTTGCTTGACTTCACAGTCAACACTCTTGGTACCAGCAGCCAGGAAATCAAGAGATGAATTACACTGGGAGAGTCAGCTATCAGGGACATCTCCACAGTCCTGAAGAACAACAACATCGGGCTGGATGGAGACTAAGGTGCGCCTGATTTGGACTATAGTTTTCACAATTGTGTGCTATGCATCAGAGAGCTAAACAGTGACTAGGGATGGAAGAAAGAGAATTGATACCTTTGAACTGTGGTTCTGGAGAAGAGTGTAGAATATACCATGGACTGCTAGGAGAAAAAACAGGTTTGTCCTTGAGAGAGTGAAGTTGGGCTGCTCCTTGGAAGCAAGGATTCTGAAGCTTCATCTGACATAGAACAAACAGGTTTGTTCTGGAGAGGGTGAAGCTGGGCTGTTCCTTGGAGTCAAGGATTATGAAGCTTCATGTTTGGGAGGAGAAGGAGATCCTCAATGAGGTGGATTGATTCAGTGATTGAGCTAGTGGGAGTAGGTGTGTCAGAGACAATGAGGTTGACACAGCATGGAGCAGAGTTTAGGGCTCTTGTACATAGTGCCACTACGAGTTGCAAATGATTTGCAAGCGACTAGAGGACACATAACAACAACAACATGATACTGATGATATTGTCTGATAATTTCCACAGTATACTGGATTACCTTTTTTTTTTTTTAAATGGGAACAAATATGGATCTCTTCCCATTGATTTTCCTGGTAAACTATCTTCCAAATTCCTTAGCAGAGACTAGTGAGTACATACAAAGTAGCATGTGTTTTCTTAAATATCTCAATCAATATTCCTCCAATTCAAGGGTCTTATTTTTTGCTAAGGCCTACAGTGTAATTTTGACTTCTTTATATGATTTTTAATCTATCCCTTCTGTATTTAAAATTCATGTTAATAATATCTTTTAATAATTGAACACTAACACCAATGATCTAAGACAAAATGAATTAGATAATGTTGATCATGGAGCCAAGCAAGCTGTAATTATTATCAATCTCAATCTCTTCTCCATCTATCATGGTGCTAACAATTGGACCAGTGGTGAAAAATCTTTGTCTTCTTGATGTTGAGCTTCAATCCATATTAGTAGCAAGTATTTCTGATCCTATCAGTTTCAGCAAGCAAGATTGTGTCAACTGCATAACGAAGGTTGTTGATGAGTCTTCCTCCAATCCTGATGCCACATTCATCCTCATGAAACTCATCTTCCTGAATGATCTGTTCTGCAAATAGATTGAAAAGATATGGACACAGGATGAATTTCTGACACACTGCTTTGCTGATTTCGAACCATGCAGTGTTTCCTTGCTCTGTTCTAAGTACTATAACTCACACACCATTTTTTTAAGATTAAAGTACTGAAAAAATAGATTCAAGCCTTGAGTTGCAATATTGAGAGATGCTATGGAAAAATTTGTGAATGATTCAAAGGGAATCAAAAGAAGATGGAGAGAATACACGGAATCATTGGACCACAAGAATTGACAGACAAATGTTTTAAGAAGTAACATATTAGCTGGAGATCTGAAAGCTTGCTTCTCTCTCCTTCTCGATTCCCCAAAACCTCTTTTTTCTGGTAACGCTTCAGGGTGTGCGCACTGGCCAGTGTGGCCTGAGGTTACCTGGGTTATAATTTGGAGATCTGAAAGCTCCACTTCTCTCTCCTTCCCATTCCCCAAAAACTCTTTTCCCGGCAATGCTTCTGGGTGCGTGCACTGACCAATGAGGCCTGGCCAGCGAGCGCACCCTGAAGCATTGCTGGAAAAAGAGTTTGGGCCCTCGGGCCAGGAAAATTTGCTTCAGCACCTGGCTTCAAATGGAAGACAAGCGGTATTAACCCATGAGAAGCAATCCTGGATTGGAAGTTGTACATTACAGTTGTACTTAACAACTTAAAATTAAAGTTGTATTGGCTACATCATAAGAGACTCACAGCAGCACGATATGTTCAGAAACAGAATCACAGAAATCCTGATGGCTTGGGACTTAGGCCTTCACATCAGGGGCCAGTGGATGGAGACGGGTATTGAATGCTCTAGGCAAAAGTAGGAAGGGATAGTAGTGGAGTAAGGAAGTGTGGGTGGGCAGAAACATTGAATCTATTGGTCATTGCTGTAATTGGGCAATTGTCTTTCATCTGCTCTTTTTTGTGGAATACTTCTCTGTCAGATACTATTATATATATTTAAAGATTGAGACAGACTAGGAAGAAGGATTGGCCATCCACTTCTGAAAAAAACAGGCCTTCGAAAACCCTATGTACAATAGAGCACGCTTAGACTATCGCTTGGACTAGCAGACATGGCAACTGAGACTGAGATCTTAGAAACAAAAATACAGAGAAGAAGGAACAGCTATAAGCAGACACTAGTGATTGGAACGTGGAACGTGAGAAGCATGAATGTAGGAAAATTGGACATTGTTAAGAAAGAAATGGATTTGCAAAATGAGATGGCTTGGCATGGGACATTTTGAATCAGACGATTATATGATTTACTATGCCGGGGATCAAAAGGTGAAGAAGAATGCGGTTGGTTTCATAATTAAAAAAGTCATTTCTATGGGAGCTCTGGTGGCCTAGTGGTAAGGAGCTGCAACTACAATCCCAGAAGCGCACGGTTCGAATCCACCAGATGCTCTGCCGAGGAAGGAGGGACAATCTCCTCCTGTACCAGTCAGATCTGATTTGACGGTACACTCACACAAAAACAATAAAATAAAAAAAAT
>NW_006399858.1:351194-354972 GCF_000299155.1 Elephantulus edwardii
TCTCTCTCTCTCTCTCTCTCTCTCTCTCTCTCTCTCTCTCTCTCTCTTTCTTTCCCTCCTTGAACTCGGCGAATCTGAAGGAAGTTCAAATACAGCACAAGTTTCAACCAGATGAAACCTATCGCAGTGTACAAGACAAGTCTGAAACTCCATAAGGGAAAAATAAAATCGCTGCCAAAGTGTAATAGCTCCCATGTTCTCCCATTGGATCATTCCACGGCTATTTATTGCGCTGCCCGCCGCGGGCTGGCCTCGCCCTCCCTGGCACGCCTCTGCGCTTGTATCACACTACACACTTCAAGCAAGAATTTTGGCATCGCAATAGCCACAAAGCTGAAAGATGTGTAATTTCTCAGCTTTCCTTTTGCAAACGATACCATCTGTCTCTTCTCCTCCAGCTTTCTCCAAACAAGTGGGGGGAGGGGAAACTTTATTAAGTGGAAAAAAGTGAAAAAGAAAAATAAAGGGGGTTGTGGAATTTTAACCCCTTAGATGTTGGAATCTTTGAAAATAAAACACAAAAGCATAGCTACCCTTCAAATGGGGACATCACTGACTCAGTGGTAGAATTATCGTGCGTCAGAAACCAGAGGTCTGATTCAAGGACAAAGCACCTTGTGCGTAGTCACTACTCCTGCATAAGCAGAAACTGGTAAGTTGCTTTCATGCTGAACAAGCTTCAGTGGTGCTTCCAGACTAAGATAGATTAGGACGAATAGCCTGGCATTCTATTTCTGAAATTCAGATAATAAAGTTTGGGTCACAATGGTGGAAGACGAGTCAACATTTTATCATCGTGCATGGGGTGGCCATGAGCGGAAATGACTCAGTAGCAAGCAGACAACTTTCCAAATTGGCCACTTATTTTACTTTTACTTTGCTCAGTGGAACAATGCTATTTAGCTGGCTGTGAGGAATGAACATAGGGTAGTAGCTAAGAATTTTTTAGGCTCTGAGAGAAGACATCCCACATCCTTAGGATTTTGCCACTTTCTTACAATGCCTACCTAGTCTGATGGTTTCTGTGCCTACCACCCTAAATAAAAAATCAAAGCACAGTACTGGTTACAAAGTTCAAAGAAATGCCGGCTTTAGTATAACAAATGTTGTTGTGTACCAATGCAAAGGTGACCTTTTAGTCAGCTTTTAGTTGTATTATTTTTTTTGTGTGTGTACCGTCAAATCTGGGTGTGTCAGAAGCTCTCTAAAGTACTCAAGAGCAAAGGTGTGTCTCTGAAGACTAAGGTGTGTCTGATACAGGCCATTGCCTTTGCAATCACTTGTTTTGCATCAGAGAGTTGGACAATGACTAGGGAGGACAGAAGGAGAATTGATGCCTTTGAGCTGTGGTGCTGGAGAAGAGTACTGAATGTACCAAGGACTGCCAAGAAAACAAACAGATTCACCCTAGAGAGGGTTAAACCAGGCTACTCCTTGGAAGCAAGGACCCTGGGGCTTCGTCTGACATACTTTGGACATGTTGCCAGGAGGGACAGGTCCTTGGAGAGGGATATCATGCTTGGGAGGGTGGAGGGACAGCGCAGAAGGGGAAGACCCTTTATGAGGTGGGTTAATTCAGTAACTGGGGTAATCGGGATGGGTATGTTAGAGGCAGTGCGATTGGCACAGGATAGAGCAGGGTTTAGAGCTGTTGTACATAAGGTTGCTATGAGTCACAAGCAACTCGACGGCACATAACAACAACACCGTCAAATTGGATCTGACTGGTACAGGAGGAGAGTGCCCCTCCATCTCCAGCAGAGCATCTGGTGGATTCAAACCGTGCACCTCTGGGATTGCAGTGCAGCTTCTTGCCATTAGGCCACCATAGCTCTCTCCTTTAGTCAGTTTTGAAAGGCAATAAATCAAAAGGGAAGAAATTACCCATTGAACAATCTCTTTCTTACATTGAGCAGCTGATAAATCAAAACTACATGCCTTTGGATTGCCAGCAGAATTCTTTAACAATAAGGTATCGAGCTCCATGTAGAACAAACAGCAAGTTTTAGTTCCCCTGAACGAAATTACATTTTCCTCCTTAACAATGGACAATATAAGCATTTTCATCAAATGTAAGAGGTAAAACTACTTTGCATTATATCATCACTGAATATGTAAATGGCTAGGGACAGATAATCCATTTGAAATTGGCCAGTCCCAGATTATCAGCGGACCAAATGGCGGTATCTACATGTGGCATAGCCAATGGAGCAGGACCAGTCTGCCATTCGTTTGGATGTAATTTAGAGCCCGTGCATAGAGAGTTAATTCTTTAGGGACAAGACCTTTGGACAAAGGAAAATATGAAACAAGAAAACAAACAAAAGCAACCCAAAAAAGCCTCTCACAACAACAAAACTCCCGGTGTGGAACAGCTGTCCTCTTTGTTTTGACACACATAGAATTTACTTCCACATTGGGAAGCCTGAGCTGCAATGTTTTCCAGATTAACATCTAAATCCTTTGCCTCTCTGCCCTTTTCTTCCCCAACTTAAATCAATATTTTTATGTTTACATATGTATCTACTTTCTCTTAATTGGTTGTGTGCTTATCTTATTTCCCCCATTAAATTGTGAGATTTCTCGAGGGTAAAAACCATGTCTAATCTACGGTCTAAATTCCCCTTAGCACCCGGTACAAAACACTGTGCTCAGGCTAAATGAAATCACAGCTTGGAGTGCAATGCCAAGGCCCTTAGCAGTGCAGACTTGGACAGAGTCTATAAGTTCCAGGTGAGTGTGTTCCAAGGCAGCTTTTCTTTGAGGACTCTCCAGCTTTCTCTGGGAACAGCTGCTGAGAGATGGTCAGGAGGAGGTGAGTTAAGCTTTAATTGGTTCCTGACATATGCAATCTCCCTTATGATCTGAACATGGTGGAGAGACATTCAAATGACTCTGATACTGAATCAGTAGATAGAGAATAGAGGGGAAAATGATGTTGATCAAGAGAGATAGTCCAAAAATAGTAAACTCTATCAAAGCAAAAGTTCAAAAAAATCTTGACCTGTCTCCAACCATAATTCTGACAGCAAGTTAATGTCTCTGTCATTTACCTTTTGTTTTGTTGGTTTTTTTTCTAAAAAAATATTTCTTTTTGACACTTTATTTTGTTGTGAGTGACTGTTTACAGGTCAAATTATGTTCTCAGTCAAAAATTTCAGCAGCACACATTGTTTTATGACATTACTTGAAATTCCCTCAATGTTAACTGTAATTTTCCAGCCTATTTCTACCCACCAATCTTTCTGTCCTTTTCTACCCTCTCTATTTTGTGTTTTGTTTTGGTCTCGTATTATTGATTGTTCTAAGAAATGCTTTCTGTATGAACATTATTATTTACTTTATAGGTCTCGGACAAAATGTGGTGTGCTTCTTAAAGGCAAACATGGTGAAACTTCATCTCACAGACTTTGAGTTTATTCTTAGGAGAAGCTAGTCTTTGGAAAAAGACATCATGTTTGGAAAGGTGAAGAGTAGGAGAAAGAGAAGATCCTCAAGAAGATGTATTGACATAGTGACTCCACCAATGAGTTACCATGTATCAGAGTGGGCACAGGATAGGACAGGATTCAGATCCATAGTTCATATACTCGCTATGCATCATAACAGACTTGATGACACCTAACAATAACAACAAGATTTTTTGGCTGAGCAATGCTCTCTTAGAGTGGGCTCAGTTCTTTTTTTTTTTCTATAGTTATATTTTATTAATTTTCATAAACATTTACAGAGATTTTGGGTTTCCATTCATTCATTGTTGCACTATTCTCTCTACCCT
>NW_006399858.1:355072-362182 GCF_000299155.1 Elephantulus edwardii
CCTCTATGAGGTGGATTGATTCAGTGACTGGGGCAATCGGTATGGGTTTGTCAGAGGCAATGAGATTGGCACAGGATAGAGCACGGTTTAGGGCTGTTGTACATAGGGTCGCTATTAGTCGCAAATGACTCGACGCCACATAACAACAATAACAAAGGTTGACACAGGATAGAACAGTGTTTAGAGCTCTTGTGCATAGGGTCACTATGAGTTGCAAATGCATCGATGGCACATAACAACAACAACATATTAGCAAGAACAGGAGTGCACACCAGCATAACCAAACACAATTGCAAACTCTAGAGAAGGTCTGCTGCAGGAAGGCGAGATTTTCACCAATGTATATGAGACTTTAAAGGGTGCCTGTAGAGAAGTACCTAGCCTTGTTCCTCTCTGCCCACCCCAGATAGAGATAGTCTCAAGCCACAATGCACACCAGCACCAGAACCACAACCACTGAGGACAATTAGAAACTTTAGAAAAGGCAGCCTACAGGCAGAAGTGATTCCCATCAGACTACGTGAGACCTGATAGGGAAGCTGCTTAAAAGTATCTACCCCAGACCATCTCCTCTCACCCTACATGTAGTCAGGCAGTCAGGGAGCAGCAGCAGTCAGTTCAGCAGTCAAGGAGAAACTGGTCTTGGGGCACACTGTGCACCACAAAAGGAAAGTACAAACCTTAGAAGAGATGTTCATCACTCAGGTGTGATTCTTGTAGGGCTGTACAGCAGATCAGAGAAAAGTTGATGATCTTTAGGAAAAGTGAGTTTTCCCACTTCTTATCCAGAAAAGACTCCTGGCATAATCACTATTCCTCCTCCATAAAGGAAACAGTTTAATTCTCACTCATATATAATGTCAAAAAGATAAAATACTGTCAACAACGTATGCAGACTCAATAGAAATGACCTAACACATAACCAAGAAAGAAAATAGCATGGAGCGTCAAACATTGTGAATAACCAAACAAGCTTCTAAAAAAGCAATACAAAACAGAACATATTTCAGACCCAATGACTATCCCAGAGACAAGGAGTTAGAATAAATATATTGATGTGGAGTCATATGAACAGCTACAGGAGAAAGTGCAAATGATCAAAGAAGAATAGAAGTATTAAATATAATGAATATATCAGAAGCAGGCAACCAAAAGAAATATACTGAAGTGTGGCTACATGAAAAGCTATGGAAGGATGTGACAATGGTAGAAGAAAACTGGAAACAATAAATAAAGGAAATACTCCAGAGTCAAGGAACGTGAAGATACATACGGATGCAGAGGAACATAAACAACTATGAAAGAAGTTGTAATAGAGGGACTAAATAACAGAAATTGTATATTAAGAGGTATGAGAATTTAAAAACCATCACAATACAGAGAGACAACAGCCAATACATTATTAGAAAGAACAGTAATGCCATTACTAGAAAGAACAGTAATGCATGAAAATGCAGCTGAGAATATCGGAAAGAAATAGCAGAAGTTTCCAGCATATTATTGTTGTTGTTGGGTGCTATTGAGTTGAGTACAACTCATAGAGAACTTATGAACAAAAGAGCTGAACCTTAATCTATCCTGCACCATCCTCATATTTCTTGGCACACAAGAGCCATCTGGTTGAGGGTCTTCCTCAAATCTGCTGACCCTCCACAGTTCCCAGCGTCATGTCCTTCTCTAAAGAATAGCCCCTGTGAGCAACACGCCTGTAGTATGTAATGTGAAGCCTCGTTATCCTTGCCTTCAAAGAGCATTTGGGCTGCATCACCTTAAGATACATCTGTTTGTTCTCTTGGCCATCCATGAGATGTTTGGTGTTCTTCTCCAACACCACAGCTTGACCGAGCATCCTGGGAGGACTGAAAATAAGGACAAAAAAGAGATGGTATAAAGAGTCAATGAGCTGGAAGACAAGAATATTTTACAAGGGTGGGGAACACCAGGAGGCAGAAGGAAAAGAAAGAAAACATTAGGACATGTAGATTATTATAAAAAAGAACAACATATGGATAATTAGAATTGCAGAACACAAAGAAAGCAGAAAAAGCGCTGAAGAAATTGTGGAAGAGGTATTAGAAGAAAACTTTCACGTATCATGAAGAATAAGAAAATTGACACTCACAAAGATCAATGGATGACCGAATAGATCCAAAAAGAAAAACATCAAATTTTCCAAGTTAAAGGATAAATATAGGATATGAAATGAAATGTGAGGAAAAGAGTTGCCTACAAAGGAAACTAATTAGTTTAAGGTTTAGATTCTTAACAAATACCATGCCAGCAAGAAGAAGATGGGATAGTATATAGAAACTTGAAAGAAAACAATTGCCAGCCAAGGAGCTTGTACCTAGCAACACTGTACATCAAATATTACAAAGAAATAAGGTCATTATCAGAAAGGCAGTAACTTGAGGTTTATGTGAAAACAAGAATAATTCTTCAAGAAATGCTAAGGGAAGTCCTTCACACATCAACACCAAAGGAAAACAAATGGACAAAAATACTAATAACAATAGATAAAGGAACTCAACAAAATAGCAATTATATTACCTGGTTTGTAAATAATCACACTTAATGTGAATATCTTATATGTAATGATTAAGAAAAAAAATAGTAGCAGAATGAATAGAAAAATAAATTCTATCAATAGGTTGCCCAAAGGAGACACATGTAATCAATGAGGAAAATGATAGATGAAATATCAAAGGCTGAAAAAGAAACATATTAAGCAAATGACATCTGCAAAAAAGAAAGAATGGCAAAACTAATCTCTGGTAAAACAAACTTTAGGATGGAACCCACCACAATATATATGAAAGAGCACTATATAGTTATTAAAAAAACAATAGATCAAGAAGACATAATCTTGGACAACATCAACCCATCATACGATAGAACTACAAAATACATAAAAGGACATTTAACAGACTTAAAGAAAAATTAGCACAATATTGGTAGAACAGTTCAACACAATATTCCCACAAGAAAGTTATTGTTGTTGTTATGTGCAGTGGAGTTGCTTGTGACTCATAGTGACCCTATGTACAACAACCCTAAACCTGTTCTATCCTGTGCCAATTGCATTGCCTCTGAAACACCCATCCTGATTACCCCAGTCACTGAATCAATCCACCTCATAGAGGGTCTTCCCCTCCTGCGTTGTCCCTCCACCCTATCAAGCATGATGTCAATCTTCAAGGGCCTGTCTTTCCTTACAACATGTCCAAAGTATGTCAGACGAAGCCCCAGAATCCTTGACTCCAAGGAGTAACCTGGTTTAATCCTCTCTAGGATGAATCTGTTTGTTTTCTTGGCAGTCCATGGTACATTCAACACTCTTCTCCAGCACCACAGCTCAAAGGCATCAATTCTCCTTCTATCCTCCCTAGTCATTGTCCGACTCTCTGATGTGTAACAAGTGATTGCAAAGACCGTGGCCTGTATCAGGTGCACCTTAGTCTCCAGAGAGACACCGTTGCTCTTGAGTACTTTAGAGAGGTCCCTAACTGCAGACTTTCCCATCGCAATACATTTTTGGATGTCCTGGCTGCTGGTGCCAAGAGTGTTGACTGTGGAGCTGAGCAAACTGAAGCTGTGAACAATCTGAATCACTTTGCCATCCATCCTGATGCTACCAATTGGTCGGGTGGTGAGAATCTTTGTCTTCTTGACATTGAGCCTCAATCAATATTGTAGGCTGCAGTCCTTGACACTCTGCAGCAAGTGCATGAGGTCCTACTCAGTTTCGGCAAGTGGGGTTGTGTCATCTGCATAATGCAGATTGTTAATAGATCTTCCAGCAATCCTGACGCCACACCTCTCTTCGTAGAGGCCAGCCTCTCGGATAATCTGCTCTGCATACGTGTTGAAAAGGTATGGAGATAGGACACATCCCTGGCGTATACCCTTCCCAATTTTGAACCATGCAGTGTTACCCTGCTCTGTTCTGACTATTGCCTCTTGATCCAAGTATAGGTTTCGCATTAGCACAATTAAATGTTCTGGGATTCCCATTCTTCTCAGAGTCAGCCACAGTTTGTTATGATCCACACAGTCAAATGCCTTTGCATAATCAATGAAACACAGATAGACATTCTTCTGGTATTCCCTGTTTTCACCTAAGATCCATCTAACATCAGCTACAATATCCCTAGTACCACGACCCCTTCTAAACCCAGCCTGGACTTCTGGCCGTTCTCTGCTGATGTACTGTTCCAGTAGTTTTTGGATAATCTTCAGCAGAATCGTGCTTGCATGTGAAATCAATGATATCGTCTGTAGTTTCCGCACTCAGTTGGGTCACCCATCTTTGGAATGGGAACAAATATAGATCTCTTCCAGTCAGCTGGCCAAGTGGTTGTTCTCCAGATTTCTTGGCACAACTTGGTGGGCACATTTAGGGCAGCATCTGTTAGCTGAAATATGTCAATTGGTATGCCATCTGTAGGTCAACTTGAAATATAGCAAAGATTAAATTATCAGAAGATATAAACTATAAAATCTGCTGACTCTGACTTGTGAATGTGTTCAAGGTATTGTACCCTAAAGACAATTACTCTCTTCTACAGTGCACATGGTACATTCTCTAGAATTGATCATATATTAGGACACACAGCATGTCTCACTAAATGAAAAAGCATTGAAATAAAACAGTAAAGCTTACAAAACCACCAGAGTGGAAGCTAAATAGCACACTGTTTAGACATGATTGGATTATGGAAGAAATAGAAGTTGAAATAATTCAAAACTCTTGAAAGCAGAAGTGGCATCCATTTTCAAAATAGCGTGCCTCTGGAAACTCTATGAATGTGGAGAAATGATGAAAGTTATAAAAGTGTTCAGGTCTTTCATTCATAGAGTCACTATGAGTTGTCTACAGCTCAACAGCACTTAACAACATTAACAATAACAATATAGAGAGAGCACTGTTGGCCTAGTGCATAGAAAGTTATTCTACCAAGCCAAAGGAGGATGATTTTAATCTGCTACCCTCAGGCCTGATTTAGATTGGTTTTGGTCAAACATTTTTCTAACTGGTATAGCACTGGTCTGTCCATTTACTGTACAATGGTCACTCATGGTTGCTGTGATGCTAAACACTGTGACACTTATGTGTCAAATGCAATAATGATTTCCCATGGTGGACAGTGTTTGTTGGAGCTTCCTGATTAAAACAAGTTTGGAAGCAGGAGTGGCGTCCACTTCCAAAATAGCTTGACTCCAGAAACTCTAGGAATGTGTAGAAATGATGAAAGTTATAAAATGTTCAGATCTTTTGTTCATAGAGTCACAATGAGTTGTGTATGGCTTGATGTTGTGTAACAACAACAACATGGTACCAGCAGCCAAGAAATAAAAAAATGAACTTAAATAGGAAAGTCTACTCTCAGGGACTGAAGAGCAACGATCACCGTTTGGAGACTAACATGCACCTTATCCATGCCATAGTCTTCACAATTACTTTATGAGCATCAGAAACCTGGACAATGACTAGAGACAATGACTTTGAGCTATGGCGCTGGAGAAGAGTATGGAACATACCATGAATTGCCAGAAGAACAAACATGTTTGTCCTGAAGAGGGTGAAACCAGCCTGATCCTGATTCTGAAGCTGTGTCTGACATGTTCTGTACTTGTTGCAAGGAGAGATCAGTCCTTGGAGAGGGACGCCATGCTTGGGAGGGTGGACGAGCAGTGCATGTGAGAAAGACCCTTGATGAGATGAATTGATTCAGTGACTAGGGTAAAGAGATTAGGTTTATCAGAGACAATAATATTGGCATAGGATAGAGAAGGGTTAAAGGCTATTGTACATAAGATCGCTATGAGTTGCAGGTGACTCAATGGCACATAACAACAACAACAACAACAACAAGATACTCTGATAAATTTGAAAACTTAGAGGAAATGGACAAATTCCTTGAAACTCAAGCCCTACCCAGATTGACACGGCCAGTTGTAGAACACTTGAACAGACCCATCACGGAAGAAAAAAAATGAGCAAGTCATAAGAAGATTCCCCCGTAAAAAAAAAGTCCTGGATCATATGGCTTTACAGCTGAATTCTACCAAACAGTCAGGGAAGATTTATCATGAATTCTGCTTAAGTTATTTAAAAATATAGAAAAAAGGAACATTCTTAGAGAATTTCTATGACTTAAACCAGGCAAAGGTATTACCAAGAAAGAAAATGACCTAACAGTATCTCTCATGAACATAGATGCAAAAACCATAGCAAAATCCTAGTTAATAGAATCCAAAAGCACATCAAAAAATAATTCATTATGACCAAGTGGGATTTATAAGAGTTGAACATAAGAAAAACAATCAACATAATTCACCATATTAACTAAACAAATAACAAACATATGATCCTAGCAACTGATGTAGAACAGTCATTTGACAAAATCAAACACCAGTTCCTGATTAAGACCTCAGCAATACTGGAGTAGAAGGGGATTTCTTCAACCTAGTGAAAAATATATACAAAAAACCAAGAACCAATATCATTCTGAATGGAGAAAGATTAAAAGCATTTTCTTTGTGAACAGGCACCAGAAAAGGATGGCCACTGTTACCACTTCTATTCAATATTGTATTGGAAGTACCTGCTAGGGCAATAAGACAAGAGAAGGAAGTTTAAGGCATCCCAATCAATAAATATATGGTTAAACTATTGCCATATGCAGATGATATAACAGTGTACACAGAAAACACCAAGAACTCAATAACAATAGAAAGAAAATTGGCAGAACTAAAAGATCGATTTAGTAGAGTGGCAGGATAAAAGAGCAATATCCAAAATCAATGGAATTCCTCTACAGTAACAAAGAGAACTCAGATAAGGAAATCAAGAAAGCAATGACATTTACAATACCCAACCACAAATTGAAATACTTTTGAGTGAAACTAACTGAAGACAGAAAAAAACTATACAAATAAAAGTATAGAACATTTTTGTGAGACACAATAAAAAGCTTAATGTGGAAACTACAGAACAATTTCACTGATTTCACATGCAAGCAAGGTTTTACTGAAGATTATCCAAAAACGACTGGAACAGCACACCAACAGACAACTACCAGAAGTCCAGGCTGGTTTCAGAAGGGG
>NW_006399858.1:362282-363826 GCF_000299155.1 Elephantulus edwardii
AAATCCCTGTAAATGTTCATTAAAACTAATAAAATTTAAAAAAAGAAGACAGCTACCAACTTTTTTTTTTGCTACCAACATTTGAAGTCAGAAGTTGATCAAACAAGATGCATTCATAATAATGGCAATTGGAACACAAAAGTTGGGAACAGGGAAGAAGGATCAGTAGCTGGAAAATACAAGCTCGGTGAGAGAAATGAGGCTAGAGATAGAATGATAGAGTTCTGCACATTCAATGATTTATTCGTTGCAAATACCTTCTATAAGAAACATAAACACAGGCTATACATATGGATCTCACCTGATGGCATGCATAGGAATCAAATAGATTACATTTGTGGAAAATCTTGGTGGAGAAGCTGAATATCAGCAGTGAAAACCACCAGGTCAGGTGCTAATTGTGGCACAGACCACCAAACTACTCATATGCAAGTTCAAGCAGAAGTTGAGGAAAATTAAATCAAGTCCACGGGAACCAAAATTTGATCTTAAGTCTATCCCACTCGAATTTCAAAACCATCTCAGGAATAGGTTTGAGGTCTTGAGCACCAATGAGCGTAGGGCAAACAAGCTCGGGGAGGATGTCAAGAAAATAATTCATGAAGAATGCAAAAGATCATTTCAAAGGCTGAAAAACAAGAAAAGACCAACATGGAAGTCAGAAGAGACTCTGAATATTGCATTAGAGCACCGAGAAGCCAAAGCTAAAGGAAGAAACCAAGAAATCAAAGAGCTAAACAGAATGTCAAAGGCAACATGGGACGACAAAGCAAGATACTATAATGAAATGTTCAGAGAGCTGGAGTCAGAAAATCAGAAGGGCCAAACTCGCTCAGCGTTTCTTAAGCTGAAGGAGCTGAAAAACAAATTCAAGCCATGGGTGGCAATACTTAAGGATACTTTGGGTAGAATGTTAAATGATCCAGGAAGTATCAAGAGAAGATGGAAGGAATACACAGAGTCACTGTATCAGAAGGAATTGGCTGACACAGAAGAATTTCATGAAATGACATATGAGCAATGGTGATGAAGGAGGAAGTTCAAATTGCTCTAAAGGAATTGGCAAAAAACAAGGCTTTAGGAGTTGACGGCATACCAATTGACATATTTCAACAGACACACACTGCCCTGGATATGCTCACTAAGTTGTGCCAAGAAACCTGGGGAACAGCCAGCTGGCCCACTGACTAGTAAAGATCGATATTTGTTCCCATTCCAAAGAAAGGTGACCCAACAGAGTGTGGAAATTATTGAACAATATCATTAATATCACATGCAAGCAAGATTCTGCTGAAAATTATCCAAAAATGTTTGGAACAATATGACAACAAGGAACTGCCAGATGTACAGGTTGGATTTAGAAGAGGTCGTGGTAATAGGGATATTATAGCTAATGTAGATGGATCTTGGCACAAAGCAAAGAATACCAGAAGAATGTCTATCTGTGCTTCATTTATGCAAAGGCTTTTGACTGTGTGGATCACAACAAGCTGTGGCTGACTCTGAGAAGAATGGGAATCCCAGAACATTTGATTGTGCTAATG
>NW_006399858.1:371175-372378 GCF_000299155.1 Elephantulus edwardii
GGATTGATTCAGTGACTGGGATAATTGGGATGGGAGTGTCAGAGACAGTGCGATTGGCTCAGGGCAGAGCGGAGTTTAGGGCTGTTGTGCATAGGGTCGGTATGAGTCGCAGGCGACTCGCCGGCACATAACAACAACAACAACAACAACAAATGGTAAAAATATTCCCTGTTCATGAAAAGGAAGACTCAATATTTTAAAATTATAGTGCTACCAAAAGCGCTTTACATGTTCAACACAATCCCAATACAAACACCATATTAATTTTTCAAGGAGATAGAAAGGGAAATCATAAAGTCTATTTGGAGAGGAAAGAGACAGCATAAGCAAAATACTTTCGAAAAACAAAAATGAAGTAGGAAGCATAGAACTCCCTGACTTCAAAATCAACTACACAGCAGTAGTAACCAAAACCTCATGGTACAGGAACTATGACAGGCACATATACCAGTGGAACAGAACTGAGAACCTAGAAATGTGCCCATCTATCTACGGTCAACTGATATTTGACAAGGAAATAAAACCTATCCAAAGGACAAATGACATTCTCTTCAGCAAATGGTGCTGACAAAACCGGACTGCTAGGTGCAGAAACCTGAAACAGGATCCACATTTCACACTATACACAAAAATTAACTCAAGATGGATCAGAGACCTGGGAATAAACCCTAAAACTATAAAGTTCTAAGAGACAAACCGGGACCAAGCTTAGAAAGTCTAGCCTATGGTTTAAAGGGACTGCCAAATACAGCCAGAAAAGAACAATATGAAGAGGATAAAATTGATGAATGGTACTTCTAAAGATTAAATCTCTGTGCTTATCAAAACATTTTCCAACACGGTGAAAAGAAAACCTACTGTCCAGGAACAAACAATTGACAATACCATCTCAGACAAGGGCATCAGGACGAAAACTTACAAAATCCAAATGAAAAAGACTGATAACCCAATTTCAAAATAAACAAAAGACATGGAAAGAGTTTTACAAAGAAGGACATTTGGATGGCCAATTCACACATAAAGAAATGCTCGAATAAGCAAAGCACTCCTTAAGAATAGAAGAACGGTAGGAGGTATCTCACTCCCTGATTTCAAATCCTACTACACTGCCATAGTGGTCAAGACACCATGGTACTGGTACAATGACAGACACATAGATCAATGGAATCGAATTGAGAATCCAGAGATCAACCCATCTATCTA
>NW_006399858.1:374241-376723 GCF_000299155.1 Elephantulus edwardii
AAAAAAAAAAAAAGAAATGCTCAAAATCATTGGCATTAAGAGAGACACAAATATTGCTATTATTATTGGGGTAAGATGATATTTTATAATTGTTTTAAAATGCAACTCTCTTAGAGATAGGGATTTTGACCATTTCATGTGTTTGTTCACCAGCTGAATGTCTTCTTTTGTGCAGTGTCTGTTCATATCCTGTGGAAACTGGAACTGTTATTCACTGTTGGTGGGAGTGTAAAATGGTACAACCACTATGGAAGGCTGTATGGCACTTTCTCAAAATTTGGAAATAGAGATACCATTTGACCCAGAAATTCTACTACTGGGAATATATCCTAAAGAAACCAGAACTGCCACTCAAGCAGATATATGCACACCCATATTTATTGCTGCTCTGTTCACAATAGGAGAAAGTTGGAAACAACCCAAGTGTCCATCAACCAAGGAATGGATAGAGAAGATGTGGTATATTCACACAATGAAATATTATGTAGCACTTTTTTAGTTTTTTACAAAGAACTCATGAAATATACAAAATGAGTGACCATGGAGGACATTGTGCTGAGTGAAATACCTGTCACAAAAAGACAAATACTGTACAATGTCACTTTTATAGAATATTATTGATATGGGGGTTAGTGGAAACAGAAAATAGGGGATAAATAATGTACATGGCATTGAAAAATACGAGGGAGAGAACTATATAAAGGGAATATATTATTAGATATTATTGGCATGACAAGAGTCAAGAATAAGAGTTGCATAGTAAAGTGGTCTGAGGGTGAAGGTGGGGGACTGTATAACAATGAAATAAGTTTCCCCAGGGAGGAAAATTTACAACCATGAATGAACGGCAATGCAAATTCTTTATAAACTTTCATTAAAATCTAAAAAACAAAAAAAAAGAGAGATACAAATAAAAATCAAAATGATTTATCATCTTACCCTAGTATCAGTGGCAAAGTTTACCAGGTAAGAAGCAATAAATGTTGGAGTGGATGTGGCTAGATAGGAACTCTTATACATTATTAGTGCAATTATAAAACAGTGCAATCACTATGGAAAGTAGTTTGGCATTTCCTCAAAAAGCTAAACATAGAAATTCCATATGGCCCAGCTATTTTATTTCTTGGAATATACTCTGAGAAAACTGAGGTACAAAGACTTGTACACCAATGCTCATAGAAGTGTTATTGACCACAGCATGAACATGGAAATAGACAAATGTCCAACCACAATGGAATGCATTGAGAAATTATGATGCATGCACACAGTGGAGTACTACGCATCACACAGGAGCAATGATTTTGTAAATTACTCTATCATATAGGAGGGACTGGGGTACACTATTATGAGTGAATTCAGTCTTATAAAGACAAACACTAGATAAGACCATTATTACATAAGGAGTACAAAGATCCAAGGAAGTGGGATGCTTAATCACAGGGTTACAGAATTTGATGGGTGGAGCCAGGAGTGGGTAAAGGAAAGGGGAAACATCCAGTGTGCAAAACAATATATATAAACTTTATTAATTTTGTAAGTAAACCAGGATATTTTTAAAAGAAAGTAAGAACGATAATCTGTTCTGCATATAGGTTGAAAAGGTATGGAGATAGGATAATTAATATATTGTCTATGAGTGTCCACGGGGGGAAGAGGTGGGAATAGGGGTAAGGATGGGGGAGAAATTTTATTTCTTACAATTTTTTTCATTTATTTATATTGCAATATACTATATTGCAATAAAAATAAAAGTTCAAAAACATTTAAAAAAAAACACTTCTGCCCCAAAATAGTCCTGGCCCAGATGGTTTCATGGCTGAATTCTGTCAAGTATTCAGAGAAGAACCATCTCCAATTATGCTTAAATTATTTCAGAAACAGAATAAGAAACACTCCCAGAGTCATTCTGTGAAGCAAGCATAACCTCAATACCAGGCCAAGGTATAACCAAAACTGAGAACTATACACCAATATCTCATGTACATAGATGTAAAATTTCTCAATAAAATCCCAGCCAATAGAATCCAACCATACAATAAAGAAAGTAACTTATCATAACCAAATAGGATTCATAAGAAGTATGCAACGATTGCTCAACATGAGAAAAACAGTCAAGGTAATCATAGAATCACCAAATCAAAGAACAAATACCAAATGATCCCATCAATTGATGTAGAAAGTGCTTCGGGGGGGGGGGGATAAAAACAAACAACTAAACACTATCACCTCTTCTTGATTGTTGTTATTGTTGTTGTTGTTACGTGCCGTCGAGTCACTTGTGACACTTAGCGACCCTATGTACAACCCTAAACTCTGCTCTGTCCAGTGCCAATCACACCTTCTCTGACACTCCCATCCCAATTATCCCAGTCACTGAATCAATCCACCTCATAGAGGGCCTTCCTCTCCTGTGCTGTACCTGAACCCTCCCAAGCATGATGTCCCTCTCCAAGGACCGGTCTCTCCTCACAACATGTCCAAA
>NW_006399858.1:378070-379287 GCF_000299155.1 Elephantulus edwardii
AGAATCCTTGCCTCCAAGGAGTAGCTTGGTTTAATTCTTTCCAAGATGAATCTGTTTGTTTTCCTGGCAGTCCATGGTACATTCAGTAAGGAAACTAAGAAAATAGTATTATTTAAAACAGTCACCTAAAAAGTGATATACTTTAGAATAAACCTACTAGAGAGACAAAAGACCTTTACAAAGAAAACTTCAAAACATTACTGTAAGAAACAATGAGAGAACTAAATAATTGGAAAAGCATTGCCTGTTCATAGATAGACAGACTCAATAATTAAAATTACAATCCTACCAAAAGCTTCAAGGTGGAGCCCAAAACGGTTGGGAGGAGCAAGGGAGAGACGGAGGGACACGCCGGCAGCAGCACCCAGAGCCTGGAAGCACGCGGGCACAAGTCGAGGCCATGCAACACAGAGGAGACCCCAGAAACAGCTTCTGACATGCCTCCAGGTACCAAACCCCAAAGTGGAGCCCAAAACGGTTGGGCCCTTGGGCCAAGAAGAAAAACACAATCTATACCGGAGTTATACAGGACACATCACCTTCCCTTCAGATACAGTAAAACTAACTTAAGAGACACTGGACACAGAAAAAAAATTTGTCAGCAGTTGACGTTTTTGTAATCACAGAAAGCTTCAGATGCAAGCTGACAGGTCATGGGTCAGACTATGGGAGATTAATTCTGAAGGCATTTGGTAGAAGTGAAGGGATATCCTGGCGGGGGGTGGGGGAGAGCTGGGAAATAGGTGGGTCAAGGCACTGGGCTAAGGGCAGGGACTATAGTGTAACTAATGGTTAACTCCACAATGAGGGATTTATCTTTCATTGCTCCACAAATTGCTGTCTGTCAGATACTCTTAAACATTCAGATTAAGACAGACTAGGAAAAAGAATTGGCCATCCACTTCTGAAATAGCAGGCCTCTGAAAACCCTATGTACAACACAACACATGTAAATTAACAGACAGGGCAACCTAGGTAGAACTTTCAAGCATGGAATTACAAAGGAAGAGGAACAGCTGTAAGCATACACTAGTGATTGGAACATGCAATGTGAGAACCATGAATGTAGGAAAATTAGAAATTGTTAAAAAAGAAATGGAACACATAAATATTGACATACTAGGCATTGGAGAGATGAGATGGACTGGCATGGGGCATTTTGAGTCAGATGATCATAGGATATATTATTCTGGAGATGAAAAGTTGAGGAAAAATGG
>NW_006399858.1:379387-380046 GCF_000299155.1 Elephantulus edwardii
ACCATGCAGTGTTCCCTTGCTCTGTTCTGACGACTGCCTCCTGGTCCAAGTTTAAGTTTCACATTAGAACGATCAAGTGTTCTGGGATTCCCATTTTTCTCAGAGTCAGCCATAGTTTGTTATGATCTACAACACAGTCACATGCCTTTGCATAGTCAATGAAACACAGATAGACATTCCTCTTTTTTATAACTCTTTTTTTAAGAGTTATAATCTTCTTATTATAACTCTTAAAAAATAGGAGTAGACAAGAATTTCCTCAACATGTTGAAAAGTATATATGCAATATCAAGAACTAACATCATTTTCAATGGAGAAAGAACAAAGGCATTACCCTTGTAAAAAGGGATCAGAAAAGAATGTGTACTTTCACCACTCCTATTATATTGGACATACTTGTTATGGCAATATGACAAGATAAGTAAGTAAAAGTTAAAGAAAAGATATCCAGATCTTCAAAGAGGTAGTAAGACTGTGTCAATGTGTAGAAACTATTATGGTGTATGTGGAAAAACCAAAGACATAACAAAACAAACAAACAAACAAAAAACAAAAACAACTATTAGACCTGTTGTTGTTGTTGTTGTTATGTGCCATCGAGTCGTTTCCGACTCATAGCGACCCTATGCACAACAGCTCTAAACCCTGCTCTATCCTGC
>NW_006399858.1:386986-395794 GCF_000299155.1 Elephantulus edwardii
ATTTAATCGTGCTAATGCGAAACCTATACTTGGACCAAGAGGCAGTCATCAGAACAGAGCAGGGCAACACTGCATGGTTCAAAATTGGGAAGGATGTACATCAGGAATGTGTCCTATCTCCATACCTTTTCAACCTGTATGCAGAGCAGATTATACAGGAAAGGTTTGAGGCCTTGAACAACAATGAGCAAAGACCAGATGAGTTGTGGGGGAATATCAAAAGTATCACCCAGGAAGAGTGCAAAAGGTCTTTACAAAGACAGAGAAGGAAGAAAAGACTACAATGGATTTCAGAAGAGACACTGAATCTCACACTGGAGTGCTGAGAAGCCAATGTAGTAGGACGAATTCAGGATACTAAAGAGCTGAACAGAAGATTTAAAAAGGTACCACAGGAAGACAAAGTAAACTATTACATTAAATGTGCAAGGAGCTAAAGTCAGAAAATCAAAAGGGCCAAACTCACTCAGCATTTCTTAAGCTCAAGGAACTGAAAAACAAATTCTGAAAAACCTCGATCTGCTATAATTAAGGGTGCTTTAGACAGAATATTAAATGCTCAAGGAAATACTATATCAAAAGGCAGGTACAGAAGAATTTCATGGAACAACATATGAACAAGAGCCTATACCGATAAAGGAAGACGTTCAAGCTGCTTTGAAGGAATTAGGAAAAAATAAGGTGCCAGGAGAGATAGTATACAAATTGGCGTATTTCAGCTAACAGGTGCGGCCCTGGATGTGCTCACCAAGTTGTGCCAAGAAATCTGGAGAACAAACACCTTGCCTACTGACTGGAAGAGATCTATATTTGTTCCCATTCCAAAGAAAGGTGAACTAACAGAGTGGAAATTATAGAACAGTATCACTTATATCACATGAAAGCAAGATTCTGCTGAAGATTATCCAAAAACGACTGGAACAGCACATCAGCAGAGAACTGCCAGAAGTCCAGGCTGGGTTTAGAAGGGCTCATGGTACTAGGGATATTGTAGTTAATGTTAGAGGGATCTTGGCTGAAAGAAGGGAATACCAGAGGAATGTATATTTGTGTTCCATTGACTATGCAAAGGCATTTGACTGTGTTGATCATAACAAACTGTGGCTGACTCTGAGGAGAATGGGAATCCCAGAACGCTTAATCATGCTAGTGTGAAATACTATAGAGTGAAATAATTGGACCAGGAGGCAATCATCAGAACAGAGCAAGGAAATACTGCCTCGTTCAAAATCAGGAAAGTTGTCCACAAGGGATGTGTCTTATCTCCTTATCTTATCCACCCATATGCAGAACAAATTATCCAGGAGGCTGGACTGTATGAGAAGTGTGGCATCAGGATTGGGGGAAGATTCATCAACAATCTGTGTTAGGCAGACAACACAACCCTGCTTGCTGAAACTGAGGAGGACCTGAAGCGCTTGCTGCTGAGGTCAGGGACTGCAGCCTTCAATATGGATTCAGGCGTAATATCAAGAAGACAAAGATTTTCACCACTGGGCCAATTGGAAGCATGAGGATGGATGGTGAAGAGACTAAGACTGTTCATAGCTTTAGTTTACTTGCCTCTACACTCAACACTCTTAGCACCAACAACCAGTAAATTAAAAGATGTATTACAATGGGAAAGTCTGCTGTTAGGTACCTCTCCAAAGTACTGAAGAGCAATGGTGTCACTTGGATACTAAGGAGTGCCTGATAGAGGGCATGGTCTTTTCAATCACTTGTTATGCATCAGAGAGTTGGACAATGACTAGGAATGATAAAAGGAGAATTGATGCCTTTGAGCTGTGGTGCTGGAGAAGAGTATTGAATGTACCACGGACTGCGAAGAAAATGAACATATTCTTCCTGAAGACGGTTAAACCAGGCTGCTCCTTGGAGGCAAGGATTCTGAGGCTTCATCTGATATACTTTGGACATGTTGCGAGGAGAGACCTGTCCTTGGAGAAGGACATCATGCTTGGGAGGGTGGAGGGACAGTGCAGGAAAGGAAGACCTTCTATGAGGTGAATTAATTCAGTGACTGGGGTAATCGGAATGAGTGTGTCAGAGACAGTGAGATTGTCACAGGACAGAACAGAGTTTAGAGCTGTTGTACATAGTGTCACTACGAGTCTCAAGCGATTTGACAGCACATTAGAACAACAACAACTCTTTGTTGATGGACATTTGGACTATTTCCATTTTCTTGCTATTGTGAATAATGCTAGTATGAAAAAAGGAGTACATTTCTCAGTCTCTCAGTTCTGATTTCCTTAGGGTGTATTTCTAGCACTGGAAGGGCCTTTGTCGTGTGGAACTTTATTTACAGCTTTTTGAGGAAATTTTTAAATCATTTTTCATAGTGATTTTACCATTTTACATTCCAAGGAATAGTACATGAAACTTATAATCTCTCACATTTATTGCTTGTTTTCCTTTTAAACTTGGCTATTGTTGCTGAAGTGAGTTTGTTTTTGTTTTTTTTTAAAGTGGAATCGAATCAATGCCATATTTTGGACTCAGTCGACTTGTTTTTTGTTTTCTTTACTTTCAGTTTGTAATTATATATAAGTAACAGGTGGTCTATTCCACAATTGGTCCCTGGTATTATTTTGACTGCTAATATTGAGCTTCTCTATTAACTCTTCCCACAGATAAAATCAATCTCAATCTTGTATATTTTATCAGGTTAGTTTCACAGTGTTTTAAGTTTCATCCACTTTGTTGCCTATATCAGAACTTTACTTCACTCTCTGCCTTCATTGTATGTATATATTATACAGTGTATTGAATATACCATTGACGACTAAGAGAACAAACAGGTTCATTCTAGAGAGGGTGAAAGTAGGCTGTTCCTTGGAGGTAAGGATCCTGAAACATTATCAGACATACTTTGGACATGTTGCAAAAAAGGATCAGTCCTTAGAGAGGGATGTCATGCCTGGGAGGTTGGAGGGACAGTGCAAGAGAGGAAGACTCTCGATGAGATGGATTGATTCAGTGATTGGGGTGATGGGAGTAGGTGTGTTGGAGACAATAAGATTGGCAAATGGTAGAGCAGGGTTTCAGGCTGTTGTACATAGGGTTGTTATGAGTTGCAGGAGACTTGATGGCACATAACAACAACATGGAAGGAATCATTAAACAAACTCAGTATAAGCCGTCAAAATAGAACCAGATGTTCAATATGAAACAGATCATCAGTTACTGATGCTTAAATTAAAATTGTGCTTGAGAAAAATTAAGTCAACAATAATAAAAATATAACTTTCATTCTATCCAAATAAGTTTAAAAATCATCGTAAAAATAGGTTTGATGCACTGCTCATCAATTATTGACAACTAGATGAGTTGTGGGGTTTTATTAAGGACAGCATTTCATGGAGAAAGATTAACAGGACAATTAGCAACCAATGTTGGAGAGGAAGTGTCTGAGATTGAATCTCTCATACACTGTTGATGAGATTACAAAATGGTACATCCACTCTGGAAGGCAGTTTGACATTTCCTCAAAAAGCTGAACATAGAAATTCCAAATAACCCAGCCATTCTGCTGCTGGAAATATATCCCAAGTAAATTAGAACTGAGACACAGATTTGTACACCAATATTCATAACAGTATTTACTCATCATCACAAGAACATTGAAACAAACTAAATGTCCAAATAAAATCGAACGTACTGAGAAATTGTGGTACATTCACACAGTGGGATACTATGCAATTCTTAAGTGCATCAATTTCAAAAAATACTACATAACTTGGAAGAGGATGGAGAGAATTATGAACCAACTCAGTCTTAGATGGACAAATACTGCATAAGACCATTATTACAAAAATAAAAGAATAACTAGTAAAATGTGTATGAGTGTTGATGGAGGAGAAGGGTGGGAGTAAAGTAGTGAAGGTAGGTAGGGGAGAAACCACAGGGTCACACAATTTGATAAGTGGAGAGAGAGGGTAAAGGAAATGAAAGATGTGTTGGGTACTTGAAAAGTTAGAGTAATAGTGGGTATAGCTCAATGGGGATTAATTTTCTAAAACACAATAAGAATGATTGTGTGAAACACAATGTGAACAAATGAAAGTGTGAAACACAATGTATACAGATTTTGTATGCAAATCAATATAAAATATTTTTTTTAAATCATTAAAAAGCAGAGGAGGGAAAAAATAACCACAAAATGGATGTCAGAAAATTGCATCAAGAAATCAAATTATAACATCAAGATATCAAACCAAAAGGAAGAGATAGAAGTAAAAGAGCTCGATAGAGGTGTTCAAAAGCATCTTGAGAAGACAAAGAAATGTGTTATAAAGGAATGTGCAGAAAGCTGAAATTGGAAACTATAAAAGGAGGAACTCACTTGGCTTAAAGAACCGAAAAACAAACTCAAGCCTTAAGTTGAAATACTGAGAAATGCTATAGGGAAAATATTGAATAATCCATTAAGCAATAAAAGTAGATGGAAGAAATACACAGAATCACTATACAAAAAAAAAAAAGATTGGCCAACACGGAACTATTTCAGGAAGTATTATATAGAAGGAAAGGGAGGGGGAAGCCAATAGTGATGAGGAAAGAAGTTCAAGCTTCAATGAAGGCACTGACAAAATATAAGGCCCTGGAAATCTATGTGACACCAATTGACAAGTTTCAATTAAAAACAGATACAATCTTGGATATGTTTACCAGTCTATTTGTTCCAATCCCAAAAAAAGAATGTGGAAATTATTGGACAGTGCCATCATGCAAGCAGAATATTACTGAAATCATAAAAACAAAACAAACAAAAAACCCTAGAGAAGGGCATTTACTTAGAACTGCCAGAAGTTCAAACTGGATTTAGAACAGATCATGTCACCAGGGACATAAGTGCTGAAAGCGGAGAATACTTGATGGATGAAGACTGAAAGCAGAGAATAGCAAAAGAATTGTCTATCTGTGTTTTATTGACTATGCAAAGGAGTTTGTCTAGATCATAACAAGCTATGGCTAAAATGAAGAAGTAGGAGAATCCCAGAACTCTTAATTGTGCTCATGTGAAACTTTATACCTAGACCAAGAGGCTGTTGTTCAAACAGAGCAAGAAAGATCATACATTTAAAAACTTGAGAAAAGTGTATGCCAGGGTTATATTTTATTTCCATACCTATTCAAACTGTATATTCAGCAAATAAATCAAGAAACTGGACTCTATGTAGAAGAATGTCACAGCAGATTCAGAGAAAGATTCATCAACAATCTGTACAGATGACACAACCATTTCCTTTTTTGGCTCTTGTAAAGTTATATAATTAGTATTGTACAAATATATGTTTGCATCACTGCTTTGAAGTCCTTTGGGAATATGCCTAAGAATTATATTAATTAATCATTTATTTAAATATTTTATAGTAGTTTGACCATATTAAAATCCTACCAATAATTAATAAAGGATAATTTTTATCTGTATTTCAACACCTATTGTTTTCAATTTGTTGGATTTTTTTAGCTATCCTAGTGGTGGTGAAGTGGTAGCTTTTTGTGATGTTTATGTTTATTTCCCTAGTCACAGATCTTGGCAGTCTTTTCCTGTTGTATACAGCATCTCCATGAGCCAGAACCTTTTTCTTGGCACCTAACAACAACAAACAATATGACTAATTATATTGAACATCTACTTATGTGTTTGTTAGAAATTAGTATATCTTGATTGTTCAAATGTTCAAGTCCACTGTCCATGATTTTTAACAAGTTATTGACTGTATATTGTTAATTATGGAAGTTCTTTTTATATTCTGGATATAAATTGTAAGATAGAAGATTCTGAAAATTTTGCTTTTATTCATTGTTGTTTCTGTTTTAACTTCCATTGAGTATAACTCATAGCAACTCTATGAACAACAGATCTGAACTCTGTCCTATTCTGTGCCTCTTCATCTCTGACCCACTTGACTTCATTGCTGCAGGCACTGGCAACCCATCTTTTTGAGAGTCTTCCTTTCTTTAGCTGACACATCACTTTTCCAAGCATGATGCCCCTTTCTAAGGAATAGCCTCTCTTATAACCATGCCCAAATTATATGAGATGAAATTTCATCAAGCTTGGCTTCATGGATCATTCTAGCTTCTCATTTCCCATGACATAAGATGTTTGCTGTTTTTACAGTTCATGGAATATTCAGGAATCTCCAACAATGCAACACCACAATTCAAAACCAAAATTCTTCTGCCATTCATTCTCCAGTTATCAGACTCATATGAAGTTACTAAAAAATCTTTGGCCTGAATCAGGCACACTTTATTCTTAAAAAAAAAAAAAAAACACACCAAACATTATTGTTCCTCAGTACGTTGGAGAGGTCTTTGACTTCCCTCGTGCAATACATCTCCTGATAATCTGTCTGCTGGTGTAAAGGGTGTTGATTATTCATCAAACTAAGGTGAAAGTGGTGACAATTTCAGTCCTTTCTCCATCTATCGTGATGTTGCTGATGAGGATTTTTTTTTTTGGTCCTCTAATGTTGATATGCAATCCATATTGAAGGCTGTAGATTTTAGTCCTCGCTTTGGGCAAGTAAAGTTGCGTCATACATATAACGCAGGTTGTTTAAAAGTTTTCAAAAGCCTACAGGTTATCCCTTTATTTTATTTATTAAAGTCCTTACATGCACTAATTCATAGTGTGTCTAAAACAAAAAATTAAAATTCAAACCATAGATGTGTAAAATTCAATCTATTATATCTTGACGCTTTTATTTTTGGCTTCACATTTAAATATCAATTGTAAAAAATGTATTCTCTTTCCCAAAATTAAGTACTTGTTGTTAAGTATAACATAATACATAACCTTTATTTTTCCTTTTGTGGTGCTACACCATCTTGATTCTACTAATTCTGTGGCTATTTCTACTCCTTAGGACCACTACTCTCTCCTCTATTTCTTGAGTGAAAAAATACAATACTGTTTTTCAGAAAATTTATATAATATATTGTTGTTGTGTTGATTTCCTTCGATTCAAGCACAACTCATAGCGACCCTATGAGCAAAAGCCTTGAAGCCTTTCTATAAATATCAACATTTATTAAAGTTCGTAGAGTTTCAGGAGGCATGTTGCTTCCATACCTGTCTTAAACTGGGACCTCCACCAAATACTGTCCACCATGGGTAACTGTTATGGCATTGACACCCCAAAGGCACAAGGTTCAGCATCACAGCAACCCCAGGTTACGTCAGTATAGCATATTGACAGAAGAGTGCAATACCACTAAGAAGAATGGTCCTCCAAAATATAATAACAACCAATTTGAAATACAAAGGCCCTCCTTGAGGTGTTGTTGACTCTAAACAAGAAGCTTAAAAACAAACAAACCCCAACCCAACCAATACAGCATGTTGTTGTTATGTGCCATTGAGTCACCTGTGGTGTATAGTGACCCTATGTACAGCAGCTCTGAACCTTTCCCTGCCCTGAGCCAGTCTCACTAATTCTGATACACCAACCCTCATTGCCCCAGATACTGTATCAATCCATTTCATCCAAGGCCTTCCTATCCTGTGCTGTCCCTCCACTCTTTCTAGCATGATGTATCTCTCTGTCTCTCTTGGATATGTGCCCAAAGTTTGTGAGACAGAGCTTCAAATTTGTAGCCTCCAAGGAGAGACTTGGTTTCTCCCTCTCTAAGACAGACCCATTTGGTTGGGGTTTTTTTTTTGGTGTTTGTTTTTGCAGTCCATTGTATGTTCTAGAATCTTCTCCAGCACCACAACTCAAAGGCATCTATTCATCTTCTGTCCTTCTTAGTCATTGACCAGCTCTCTGAAGCATAACAAGTAATTGAGAAGACCATGGCCTGGATTAAGTGCACCTTTGTATCTTGATTGACATCATTGTTCTTTCACACTCCGGAGAGGCCCATGACACCAGATTTTCCCAATGAAATTTGTCTTTTGATTTCCTGACTGCTGGTGTTAAGAGTATTGATTGTGGTTCTAAGAAAGCTATAATTGCTAGCAACCTCGATCTTTTCTCCATCTATCTTATGCTCCCAATTGGTCCAGTGGTGAGAATCTTTGTCTTTTCAAGGTTGAGCTTCAATGCATATTGAAGAATACAGTCCTTGACATTTCACTGCAAGCACTTCAGGTCTTCTTCAGTTTCAGCAAGCAAGGTTGTGTTATCTGCATATCATAGGTTGTTAATGTGCCTTCCTCCAATCTTGATGTCACACTCTTCCTCATATAGCCCTGCTTCCTGAATAATGTGTTCTGCATACAAACTGAAAAGCTATGGGAACAGGATGCATCCCTGACACAATCCTTTCCTGTTTTTGATCTATCCAGTGTTTCCTTGCCTTGTTCTCAGGACTGATTCTTGGTCCAAATATAGTTTTTACATAAGCACAATCAAGTGTTCTGGGATTCCCATTTTCCTCAAGGTTAGCCACAGTTTGTTGCGATCCATGCAGTCAGATGCCTTCGCATAGTCAATGAAACACAGAAATTCTTCTGGTACTCTCTGCTTTCTGCCAAGATCCATCTGACATTGACAATAATGTCCGTAGTGCCACAACCTCTTCTAAAACCAGTTTGTATTTCTAGTAGTTCTCTGTAAATACACTGTTCCAGTCATTTCTGCATAATCTTCAGGCAGGGTAGACTGTGGGTCAAACCATCAGTTACTCATACGTAATTTCAAACTGAAACCGAGGAAATGATCATGACATGGTTTAAAATTAAGAAGGGGTTTCAATAAGAGATGAATCAGGTAACATCACAACAGACCCAACTAAAATAAAAAAGCTAACATTAGAATACTATGAAAAACTATACTCAAACAAATA
>NW_006399858.1:401194-409357 GCF_000299155.1 Elephantulus edwardii
TAGAATGGGTCTGACATCAGGGTGGGAGTATGACAGAAAAAACTGGATAAATTATGTATATTGTATTGAAACAGATGAGGGAAAGAACAGATTAGAAGTGATATATGATTGAGTATTATGGTTATTGAGTATTATGGTTAGCACAGGAATCCAGAATTAAGGTTGCATAGAGAAGTGTACTCGGGGTGGGGGTGGGGGAAGGGACGTGGGAGTTGTATACTAATGAAGGAATTTTTTTTCTTTTTTTCCTCTCTTTGGAGGGGGAAGCAAGCTGGTGGGGAGAGGTGGACAGGGAGAAAATTGAGGCAATGAATGAATGGAACTCCAAAACCTCTGTAAAAAAACACAAAACAAAAACCCCCCCAAAATTAAGAAGGGGTGTGTTAGAGTTTTATTCTCTCTCCATACCTATTCAATCTGTATATTAAGGCAATTATTGTGGAAGCCGAACTCCATGAATTAGAATGTGGCATCAAGATAAGAGGAAGACTCAACAATAACCTGTGTTATGTAGATGACACAAAGTTGCTTGCTGAATGTGAAATGGACTTGAAGCACTTGTAGAAGATCAAAGAACACAGCCTTCGATATGGGTTGCATTTTAACATTAAGAAAACAAACATTCTTACCATTCAACCAGTAGGCAACATTATGATAAATGGAGAAAGGATTGAAACTGTCAAGGGTTTCATCTTACTTGGATCCACAATTAATACCCTTGGCTCCAGGAATCAGGAAATAAGGAGACATATTGCATTGGGAAAGTCTGCAATTAGGGACCTCTTCAGATTTTTGAGGTATAATGATATCATTTAGAGGCCCAAAATACATTTGATTCAGATCGTGGTCTTTCCAATCACTTGCTGTGCATCTGAACACTTAATAATGAACAACAATGATAAAAGAATGGATACCTTTGAGCTGTGGTATTAGAGAAGAGTGCTTAACATCCCATGGACTGCCAAAAGAACAAGCAAGTATGTCTTGGTGATAGTGCAGCTATAAAGTAAAGGGCAGCTTAACAACAACCCAAAGATGATAAAGCTAACAACATCTAACAATAACAATGACAACCCTACAAATAGCCAACTACACTTAAGCACTATAACATTAAGATGCTACAATATTTGGAACCTGTACAAATTTCAACTTTCTGTAAATAGTTAACAATTAATTAACACTTTCAAAAATGTTTATCAGCACTCTTCCTTTTATACTATAAGTGAGCTTCTCTTTCTGATTTTGATTATGCTTTGACTTCTTCATTTTCATAAATATTAAGTACACATTGCTTTTAGACTTTTCCTTTTCCATAATTCTTTTCATCTAATCTGTAGCCAAATCTAAGAAAATTCCCATTAAGTCCTTCGCATAAAAATGCTCTTTTATGCACACTTCCTCTAACCTGATTCAGAATGACATAAATGCTATTCAGGCCTATTAATATTTACAAGTTTTCTTACCAACACATTTTCCCATTACAATTTATTGTATATGTCACTGTCAGAATGATTCTTTCATTCAAAAAATCTTAACGGCTTCCTCTGGAAAACAACATGGCATCAGCGTGGGAACAGATTGGTCCCCTCAAATTCTGTCACTGTCATTTTTAGCCATATGCTCATGGGTAAATAACTCAATCCTCTGAGCTACATTTTCCCACCTTTAAAATTATAAAGTATGAATGTAAATCTGCCATACTACAAATGCTTAAGTGTTTGGATTATGAACCCAAAGACTGAAATTCAAACTCATCCTATGGTGTTTAAGAAGACAGGCTTGTAATCTGCTTCTGAATGGTTACAACACTAAAAAATGTATTTTGCATGCATAAGATACTAACTCAAAGGTAACTAACAACATTTACTTTGTATAAACCACTGTATAAATGCATTATTTACACAATCTCAGGAAGCTCTTGGGGGTGTAGTTGAGATTAAGCTGTTCTGCTAGCCCAAAGGATGAACATTTCCAGTCAGTTGTAAATGGCTTGATATTAGTAAGTTTATTCTCTCAATGTCAATGTGTAGTAACTATAACAATTTTAAGAATGAAAAGATTGGACACAAAAAGTGTATTTCCTGACTTTAAAACATCAGATATTTCAAGTATTACCAAACTTTAAATTGACAAAACCCTTGACTTAAAAATCATTTTTAAGGAAATAGTTTTAGGAGATAACTAGAAAAAATCAGATCAGATAGTTTATCATTAGTTTTAAAATATTTTACTGTTATTTATGGATACTAATTTTCCATTAGCATGATTATTTCAACGTGCTCTATAATTCTTACACAGCCTGTATATCTTCCCTAAATCCACCTCTTCCTCAAGATTTGTAGTATTGTTCAAAATGGCTTTCCTAACTACTGATTGACTCTTTAATATTGTGATTAAGTATTAATTATATTAAGGAAATAAGATTAGGGTCTTATTTGAGGCAAAAATAAACTCGTGGAAACTCAATGCTAGCTCTCTTCTTGTTTAGAATCACAAAATCAAAATATTTAATATGTTCTTTGCACATGACACTATTAAAACATTTCTATGATAGCAGTACTGTTTTCCAGGAGCTTACAATCTAAAACAGTCAACAAATTATAAACCCAGTGATTAAGGCATTATGTGAAATGCAGACTTTTTGTCTTTAGGTGTAATTTAGAAGCAGCCAGAGGGCAGGATAAAAAATGTATGGCCCAAAAGTATACCCATCACTTGCCCTTCCAGCTCCTTGAGTCTAGAACCCAAGACTCAATGTCCCATGTTTTCTAAGAAGCAGCAAAAGGAATTCCAGACAACCCTACCATAGTAGTAAAAGAAAAAAAAACAGAATCTCTAACCCACTGGTGGGCACAGAATTCCATTTATGGGCAAAGGGCAGGAGCTGAGTGTTCTTTTCATCATACACTGGGGACAGCACATAAATGTCTTAACTCTGGGGATGGTACCAGGTACCGCTTTACCGAGCATTCCAGAAATTCCACTGGGGTAACTGCTCCTTGAAACATGGTCTCTAGCAGGTTTTAGATCTTTTAGTTGGTGTTTATTCCCACTGTGTCATAAACTAGAAAGCAATGAATAAACGGAAAACGACGAAAGGGATGGGGTCTTAATAGATGTGAACAGGAATCCACCTTCCTGTTTGCTAGCTCTCTTTTGAGACACTAATTCTCCTAGAACACAATGTCCAGCTACAACCCAACTGTGTACAGGATCTTGACCCATTGCTCCCAGTCTTTGCAACACTGGCCTATAATACACATAGTCATATAAATTATTTTCCTGAAGATTTTAATTTTCTGAGAAGTCCATCCTAGAGAGAGTGAAATCAATCTGTAACTTGGAGGTAAGGATTTTGAGACTCCATCTCACACACTTAGTGCATATCTTCAGGAGAAACCAGTCTTAGAAGAAGGATATTATGCTTAGAAGTGTCAAGGGGAAGCACAGGAGAGGAAGACTCCAGATGAAATGGATTGATGCTATAACTGGAGTAATGAGGGTAGGTGTGTCAGAAACAGTAATATTGGTTCAGGATTAAACAAGGTTCAGAGCTATTGCACTTAGGGTTTCTATGAGTCATAGCCAACTGGGTAGTACATAACAACAATAACATGAGACCTTCCAGTGAGCCACAGAACCCAAATAATATAGAGGAAGGAGTAGGAGAACTCAGTGATTGATGTAGGAAATCACATAGTGGTGCTGCAGATCAAACATTTGGGATGTGAGGGACTTCTGCCTTTTATTAACTGTTGTTATATGCCTTTGAGTCTATTCCAACTCATAGTGACCCTACGTACAGTAGCTCTGCATCCTTCTCTATCTTGAGCCAAATTAATTGCCTCTGGCACACCTACCCCTATTACTTCAGTCACTAAGTCATTTAGAGTCTTCCACTCTTGCACTGTCCCTCCACCCTTCCAAGCATTGTATCCCTCTCTAAGGACTGGTCCATCCTTGAAATATGCCCATAGTATGTGAGATGAAGCTTCAAAATCCTTGCCTCCAAGGAGCAGCTTGGTTTCACTCTTTTTAGGACAGATCTGTTTGTTTTCTTAACAGTTGATGGTATGTTCAGTACTCTTCTCCAACACCACAAATAAAAGGCATTATTGGCCTTCTGCAGCAAATATCTCAGATCCTTCTGTTTTGGTAAGCAAGGCTGTGTCATCTGTACAAGCAGGTTGTTGATGAAGCTTCCTTCAATCCTGATGCCACATCCCTCCTGAGAGAGCCCCCAGATGATCTGTTCAACATATAGATTGAAAAGACATGGAGATAGAATACAACCACGGTGTGCAGTTTTCCTGATTTTGAACCCTACAGTGTTTCCTTGCTCTCTTTTGATGACTACACCCTGATCCAAGTATATTGTTGTTGTTATTTGCCATCTAATCACCTGCAACTCACGTTGTTGCTGTTGTTGTTACATGCCGTCAAGTTGCTTGCTACTCATAGCATAGTGACCCTATGTACACTAGACCCTGCTCTATCCTGTGCCAGCCTCACTGTTTTCTGACACAAGTACTCCCATTACCACAATCACTGAATTGATCCATCTCATCGAGGGTCTTTCTCTCTTGTGCTGCCCCTCTACCCTCCTAAACATGATGTCCCTCTCCAAGGAGCAGTCCCTCCTTGCAACATGCCCAAAATATTGCAGACAAAGCTTCAGAAAATTTTTCTCCAAGGGGCAGCCCAGTTTCATCCTCTCCAGGACAAAACTGTTCTCCTAGCAGTCCATGGTATATTCAATACTCTTCTCCAGCACCAGAGCTCAAAGGCATCAATTTCCTTTCTATCATCCCTAGTCACTGTCCAGCTCTCTGACACACAGCATGCAATTGTGAAGACTATGGCCCAGGTCAGGTGCACCTTATTCTCCAGCCTGATGTCACTGCACTCCAATAATCTGTAAAAGTTCCTGACAGCTGACTTTCCCAAGGCAATTCATCCTTTGATTTCCTGGCTACTGGAACAAAGCAAACAAAAACTTTTAACAATCTTAATCTCTTCATCATGCATAATGATGCTGCCAATTGGATCAATGGTGAGTATCTTTGTTTTCTTGATACTGAGCTTCAATCCATATTGAAGGCTACAGTCCTTGACCTTGTGCAGCAAACGCGTCAGGTCCTCCTCACTTTCAGCAAGCAGGGCTGTGTCATCTGCATAATGCAAGTTGTTGATGACTCTTTAACCAATCCTGATATTGCATTACTTCTCGTACAACCCAACGTTCTGGATAATCTGTTCTTCATACAAATTGGAATCATAACAAACTGTGGCTGACTCTGAGAAGAATGGGAATCCCAGAACATTTAATCGTGTTAATGCGAAATCTATACTTAGACCAAGAGGCAGTCGTCAGAACAGAGCAGGGTAACACTGCATGGTTCAAAATTGGGAAGGATATATGCCAGGGATGTGTCCTGTCTCCATACCTTTTCAACCTGTATGCAGAGCAGATTATACGGGAGGCTGGGCTCTATGAGGAGAAGTGTGGCATCAGGACTTGTGGAAGATTCATCAACGACTTGCATTATGCAGATGACAAAACCCTGCTTGGCGAAACTGAGGAGGACCTCACACACTTGTTGCAGAGGGTCAAAGAGTGCAGCCTTCAGTATGGACTGTGGCTCAGTGTTAAGAAGACACAGATTCTCACCACTTGATCAATCGGTAGCATCAGGATGGATGGCGAAGAGATTGATTGAGAATTTTCACAGCTTCAGTTTGCTCAGCTCCACGGTCGACACACTTGGCACCAGCAGTTAGGAAATCCAAAAACATATTGCAATGGGAAAATCTGCTGTTAGGGACCTCTCTAAAGTACTCAAGAGCAACGGTGTCTCTCTGGAGACTAAGGTGTGCCTGATACAGGCCATGGTTTTTGCAATCACTTGTTATGTATCAGAGAGTTGGACAATGAATAGGGAAGACAGAAGGAAAATTGACACCTTTGAGCTGTGGTGCTGGAGAAGAGTACTGAATGTACCATGGACTGCCAAGAAAACAAACAGATTCATCCTGGAGAGGATTAAACCAAGCAACTCCTTGGAAGTAAGGATTCTGGAGCTTCATCTGACATACTTTGGGCTTGTTGCAGGGAGGGAGAGGTCCTTGAAGAGGGACATCATGCTTGGGAGGGTGGAGGGACGGCACAAGAGGGGAAGACCCTCTATGAGATGGATTGATTCAGTGACTGGGGTAATCAGGATGGGTGTGTCAGAGGGAGTATGATTGGCACAGGATAGAGCAGGGTTTAGGGCTGCTATACATAGGGTCGCTATGAGTTGCAAACTACTTGACAGCACAAAACAATAAACAACATACAAATTGAAAAGTTATGGAGACAGAAGAATACATCCCTGGCAGACACTCTTCCCCATTTTGTACCATTTACTGTCTACTTGCTCTGTTCTGATGACTGACTCTTAGTCCAAGCATAGGTTTCACATAAGCAAATTCAGTCTTCCGGGATTCCCATTCTTTTCAGAGTTAGCCACAGTTTATTGTGATTCACACAGTAAAACTCTTTTGCATAGTCAATGAAACACAGACATTCCTCTGATACTCTCTGCTTTTTGCCAAGATCCATCTAACATTAGCTATATATACTATGCCAAGTACCAAAGCCTCTTCTAAACCCAGCCTGCATATCTGGCAGTTCTCTGTTGCTCCAGGCATTTTTGGATAATTTTCAGCAGAGTTTTGCTTGCATGTGATATTAATGATATTGTTCGATAATTTCCGCACTCTGTTGGGTCAACCTTCTTTGGAATGGGGACAAATATCGATCTCTTCCAGTCGGTCGGTCAGATGGCTGTCCTCCAGATTTCTTGGCACAACTTAGCGAGCACATCCACAGCAGCGTCTGTTTGCTGAAATGTCAATTGGTATGCCATCAGCTCCTAAAGTCTTGTTTATTACCAATTCTTTCAGAGCATCTTGAACTTCCTCCTTCATCACCACAGGCTCTTGCTCCTATGTTGTTTCATGAAATTCTTCTGTGTCTGTGCCAATTCCTTCTGGTACAGTGACTCTGTATACTCAGATGATCAAATGACCTACTATGCCAGGGATGAAAAGGTGAGAAAAAATGGGGTTGCTTTCATAATAAAAATGTCATATCTAGATCCATCATGAAATACAATGTGGTGAGTGACAGGATAATGGGCATATGTATACAAGGAAGACCAGTCAATAACTATCAATTCATATATTCACCAACAACTAGTGCCAAAGAGGAGGAAGTAGAAGATTTCTACCAACTTTTGCAGTCAGAAATCAATAGAATATGCAATCAAGATGCATTGATAATAATGGGTGATTGGAATGCAAAATTTGGGAACAGGGAAGAAGGATCAGTAGCTGGAAAACATGGACTTGGTGACAAATGAGGCTGGAGATAGAATGACAGAATTCTGCACATTCAATGATTTATTCATTGCAAATACTTTTTACAAGAAACACAAACGCAGGCTGTACACATGGATTTCACCTGTTGGTATGCATAGGAATCAAATATATTACATCTGTGGAAAGAATCACTAGAGAAGCTCAATATTAGCTGTGAAAACCGGGCCAGGTGCTGATTGTGGGAACAGACCACTCATATGCAAGTTCAAGCTGAAGTTGAAGAAAATCAAATCAAATCAAATCCACAGGAACCAAAATTTGACCTTAAGTCTATCCTGCTAGAATTCTAAAACGATCTCAGGAACAGGTTTGAGGCCTTGAACACCAATGAAAGAAGATCAAATGAGAGGTGGGAGGATATCAAGAATATTGTCTATGAAGAATAAAGAAGAACATTACAAAGGCAGAAGAGGAAGAAAAGATCAAGATGGATGTCATATGAGACTCTGAGTGTTATATTAGAGTGCCAAGAAAACAAAGCTAAAGGGGAAAATCAAGAAATTAAAATGGGACTGACATTGGGGTTGGGAGGAGACTGGAGAAAGATGGGATAAATTACATATACTACATTGAAAAAGATGAGGGAGAGAACTGTTTAAAAGGGATATATGATTAGGAATTATTGTCATTACAGGAGTCTAGAATGAAAGCTGCATAGTGGAGTTTACTTGGAAGGAGGGATTGTATAACAATGAGAGAATTTTTCTTTTATTTTTCAAAGAGGAGAGTGAACTTGGG
>NW_006399858.1:409457-446255 GCF_000299155.1 Elephantulus edwardii
ACACAAAAATATAATAAAAATTAAAAAACTAAAGAACTGAACAGAAAATTTCAAACAACCGCTCAGGATGAAAAAGCAAGGTATTATAATGAAATGTGCAAAGAACTGGAGTCAGAAAATCAAAGGATCAAGCTCACTTAGCATTTTTTAAACTGAAGAAATTTAAAAACAAATTCAAGTCACAAGTGGCAATATTTAAGGATGCTTTGAGAAGAATGTTAAATAATCCTGTTAATCATAGCGACTCTATAGACAACAGCTCTGAACCCTGTTCTATCCTGACCCAATCTTGTTGTCTCTGACACACCTACCTCATTGCCACAGTCATTGAGTCAATCCACCTCATAGAGGGCCTTCCCCTCCTGCGCTGTCCCTCCACCCTCCTAAGAATGATGTCCCTCTCCAAGGACCAGTCCCTCCTTACAACATGTCCGAAGTATGTTAGACAAAGCCTCAGAATCCTTGCCTCCAAGGAGCCGCCCAGTTTAACCTCTCCAAGATGAATCTGTTTCTTTTCCTAGCAGTCTATGGTACCCTCAATACTCTTCTCCAGCACCACAGCTCAAAAGCATCAATTCTCTTTTTACACTCCCTAGTCATTGTCCAACTCTCTGATACATGACAAGTGATTGCAAAGACCATGGCTTTTATCAGATGCACCTTAGTCTCCAGAGAGACATCACTGCTCTTCAGTACTTTGGAGAGGTCCCTAACAGCAGACTTTCCCATTGCAATACATCTTTTAATTAAAAATTAATGTACCATCATCAAAATTAAATTCTAGTAGTTGTTTGATATTTTTGTTTCCTCTTTAGACTTTTGCTTTTTCTTATTTGTAGTCTATGAGCAATCTCTTGTGCAATTTACTGCCAATGAAAACCTGTTATAGGATCAGCTATGAGTCAGTACTAACTTCACAACACACAACAATAACAACATGTTGTTGATATGTTTATGAGAATTACCTGTCTTAAAATGTTTTCCAAGGCAAGGAGAGAAGAAACAAAATAAAGAAGTAGAGAAGGAAGATAGGAAAAAACATTCTCAGTGACCTCTCTCCATATGTCATGGAAGTAGCTGCCAGCAGATAATACACATTTATCCCTGGAGGGCAAAATAAACCATTCTTTGGAAAAACCCAGGGAGATGGTACTAGTGAACTTGGCTTAGATTATATTCATATCCCTAGTCTAGTCACTTTGCCTTGGATGATGAAATTTCACAAATGAATGAGCTTGTTCAAGGACCCATCTCTTGAAACACAGTATAGTTGGAGGAAAAAACATTAATCCAACTATAATATAAGAGTGAGGAGGAGTTGCTGTTAGATTCTGTGGTGTTACTAAGGTTCATTGCAACGGTATGAACAACAAAATAAACTTGTCCTATCCTGTGCCATCCTTATCGTGTTACAGTCAATGAATTCATTCATCTCACTGAAAGTTTTCCTTTCTTTCACAAACTTTCCAATCATGGTTCCTCAAACTTTCCAAGCATGATGTCCCTTTTACAAGGACTTGTCCTTCCCAACAACATTTCCAAATTATGTGAGATGGATTTTCACTATCCTTGGCTCTGAGGATGAGGAATGTTATTCTTGTTGTTAGGTATCATCAGGTCAAGTATGACTCATAATGACCCAAAGAAAAACAGATCTGAACCTTCTCCTATGTTATGTCATCCTCACAATTTCAAGCCCATGGCTACAGTTAGTGTATCAATCTACCCGTTTCAGGATCTTCATCTCTTTCTTCATCCCTCTACCTTTTCCAAGCCCACTCCCAGGATAAATCTCTTCTAGTAACATACCCAAAGTATATGAGACAGAGCTATACAGTCTTGCTTCTTTTTGAAGAAGAGGAGTAGTTTTGTTAAAATTATTTAAAAAATATAGTTTAGCCATGTCTGAGGTAAGAAATACTCTAAATTAAAAATTATTTCAATTTAGATCTGTTCCAATTACCTACGTGGTTATTCTGTCTCCATTTTTCATTACTTTCTAATTAAGAACCTGTGCTACAATCCCAAAAGCATGCAGTTTGAATCCACCAGCTTCTCCACAGAAGAAGGGCGGGCAATCCCTTTCCACATGATTTATTGAAAACGTGCTGGCGTGTCAGCAATGAGTTGATTCCAACTCAATAGCACACAACAAAAACAGCACAATATTACATACAAGGAAGTTCTGGTGGTCCAATGGTAAAAAAGCTCCTCTGCAGTGCTAAAAGTTTGTATCCATTGGCTGTTTTGCAGGAGAAGGATGAGAAATCTCCTCCCATGCTATTAACACGTTGCCGCAAATGACAGTAATGCAAAGTAATACTGAAAACCAGATAAGGGGTGAGTTACAACCCAATGGCACAAAGCAACAGCAACAGCAACAACAGCATAGCTAAGATTATGGAGATTTTTGTATAGCTAGAATATATATCTCAATTTTACTTAAAAAGTAAATAAAATTATGGCATCCCTTTGATTAAAATTTAGTATTAGCTTTAAAAGTCTACAAAGCTGAATTTGATTTGTTATGCACCATTTCTCTGTTTGTGACATTCAGTACATCCTTTCCTCAGGGAGGAATCAGAACCTGCCGACCCATAATTGACCCTCTGGTGGATTTTAAGATGCAGATAGACAGGGAACTCTGGTGGCTTAGTGGTAAGAAGCTATGCTGCAGTCCTGAAGGTGAGTGGTGGAGGGGGCAATCTCCTCCTATCCCAGTACACAACAAGAAAAGGAAAAAACAAGTGTGTTTTTTGTTTGTTTTTGTTTTAAAGAGACAGTTAATCTCACAGGAGGAGTGTGCCCATCTCTCTCCCACAGAGCCACTGGTGACATTTAATTGTGTGCCTTCTGGATTGCAGTGCAGCTTATTGTCACTAGGCCACCAGAACTCCTTATGTCTTTTCTGTTGTTAAGTGCTGTCAAGTCGTAGATGACTCACAGCAACTCTATAACTAAAGACCTGAACACTTGTATAACTTTCATCATCTCTCCACATTCATAGTTTCTGGAAGCAAGCTATTTCCAAAATGGATGCCACTCCTGCTTCCAGCTTGTTTTAATCTGGGAGCTCCATCAAACATGTCTTTTAATTTCCCATCACAATACATCTGCACTTCAGTACCTTAGAGTACTGAAGAGCAATGGTGTCACACTGGAGACGACTAAGATGCATCTGATACAGGCCATGGTCATTGCAATCACATGTTATGCGTCAGAGAGTTGGACAATGACTAGGGAGGATGTTGGAGAAGAGTTTTGAGGGTACCATGGACTGCTAAGAAAACAAACAGATTCATCCTGGAGAGGGTTAAACCAGGCTGCTCCTTGGAGGCTAGAATTCTGAGGCTTTGTCTGACATACTTTGGTCATGTTGTAAGGAGAGACTAATCCTTGGAGAAGGACATCATGTTTGGGAGGGTGGAGGGCATGCGCAGGAAGGGAAGGCCCTCTAGAAGGGGCTTGATTCGGTGACTGGGGTAATTGGGATGAGTGTGTCGGAGACAATGAGATTGGCACAGGACAGAGCAGAGTTTAGGGTCACTATGAGTTGCAAGTGACTCAATGGCACATAACAACAACAACAACCATCAAACACTGTCCACTATGAGTAACCATCATCACATTTGACATATCAGTGTCACACTGATAAGCATCACAGAGACCACGAGTTACCTATGTACAGCAAATGGACAGACCAGGGCTGTACCACTTTGAAGAATGTTTGACCAAAAACAATTAAAACCAAGCCTGTCTTCTCTAGTTGATTATAAAAGCAATAGTGTCAAATGGATTCTATTAATTGCATTATCTTCTTTATAGGTAGTGTTTGACATTTATAGAAGACGTGGTACTCTTGGAGGTGCTGAGTAAAAATATAAAATTCAGAAATAAATGAAAGAGAAAAGGGGTGTAGTGAAAAAAGCAAAATGTCAGTATTTAATCCACGGAAATGGTTTCTTATAGATTTCTCTATCTTAATAATAAGTTGCTTGTCGTAGTTGTGTATCATTGAGTTGAAATTGACCTATAATTAACCATACAGAGGGCTTTCAGAAGCAGTTATTTGCACAGGAGGAAATTTCTCATCCTTCTGAGGAGCGGGATTGAAGGGCAGCTTCTTGTGAATAGACCATTGTTGTTGTGTACCTGAGTCAGAACTGACCTATAGCTGACCCTCCTGCACATTTTCAAGACATTTAATGTCAAGGGAAGAGATTTCCCAGTGCTCCCTTAATATAGGCAGTTCTTTTTTTAACTATTTTATTTGTATTCCTTCCCCTTCCCCCCCCCCCAGTTAACAGCCTCCCCTGCAATGCCCCCATTTGTCCAGATTGTTGTGGGGTTGTTTTGTTTTGTTTATACTAGTTTATTTACAAAATTCAAACCATTGTTTTTGAGAACAGATTCTTCCAATTTCCCTCTGTCCGTCCCCCATCAAATTATACAGCTCCATGATTAATTCCCCCTCCCCCTGCACATCCTCATCTCTCTGCAACCACCCCTCCCACAATCGAATACTATGCAGCACGCAGGAGAGATGATTTTGTGAATTACTACCTAACTTGGGAGGGACTGGAGAGCATTATGCTGAGTAAACAAACTCAGTCCCACAGAGGCAAATATTGTATAAAAGCATTATTTTTTAATGAGTATAAGGATTCAATATAGGCAGTTCTTAAATAGCACAGCTTGTGTACTCATTTAAAAAACAGTCTCTGTACAGTAGAAATATAAAAAGTGTCAAATTTTACATTTTAAGTTTTCTACAAGGTACATTAAAAAGAAGTAGATGAAACTAGCATTTTTTGTATTTTCACTCATCCACAATATATACAAAAAGTCAACATGTAATATGTGCATTAATTATAAGAAATATTGTTTTTTTCTTTTTTAAGTTCAATACTCATTTGTATACTTTATAATTCTAGTACATATTATTTTAATTAAATACTCAGTTCTTTAATCACCCTACTCATATTAAAATCAGTCAATAGCCGGATTTTGGGATTACCATACTGGCCAATATAGCCAGAGTTACTGTGAAAGTAACTGTGTTCCATGCTAAAAGAAATACAGAGAAAAATTAAGAGCTAGTATTTTTAAAAAGTTTATGATTCTTTGGTTACTGTATTTCTCACCTTGGCACATTTTGTTTTCAGCAAAGCTAAAGAAGAAAGAACATTTTCAATACAATGATCTTAAAAATTCAAGTGTGATCTAAAAGAAAAAAAATATTCAAGTGTGATCTATGATTTAATGGAGACTAGAGTTCAGAAAAATGGGACAAAGTATCCCTGATGCTCAAAGCAAGAACTGTCCATGTTTGGTGCAAAACAGAATTCCCACTGAGAGGAGAGATAGAAAACAAGAACACTGTCCTTGCCCTAGTAAGTGGGACTGTAGCAATGATCCGTGAAATGGTGTCCTGGAAACTCCATCCCAGGTACCCCCAATGGAATTGCTTTTAAAATGGTGGTGAGGCAGTGCATTTTGCAAATCTTTTCCTAACCTCCTGGGTAAATCGTGAAGGCTGCAGTCATCCGCTGCAAACAGAAAACATCAGTAACCAACATCAACCTTTACCTCAGCTTTCGAATAAAATTAATCCTTTGTTTTGGTCAATTGGAATGAAAGAGAAGTGGTTATTATTTCCAATTTTTCTTTTTGGTTTACAAGTCCTTAGTAAATTTGCTATTTATTGTTGTTGTTATTATGTGCAGTCAGTAGTGACCCTATGCACGTTATCTCTGAACCTTGCCTTTTCCTATGCCAATCTCACTGTTTCCCTGCCCACCTAGGCCATTAGCTCATTTTTCATGTTAATCCTTTTATTCAGAGTCTTCCTCTTTTGTGTTTCTAAATTTACTGTATGTATTACATAAAACAAAAGCACCTGAATTTTTAGTCTGGTGGCCAGTTCTGTCTATGTTAATAAGATTATTGTTTTTAGAGTCCTGAAAATCTTCTACATAGGCATGGCTACTGCATCTGTGGGAATATTTGGAAGTAGTATTAAGACATGATGGTATGATAATGAGTTTATTACCCAGATTCCATACCTTCAAAGAACTGTGAGACTTGGGAAAAATAATGATAGTTTATTGTTTTCTTGGAGTTGGTTTGTTGTTTAATTCCCAGTAAATGACCTATCAAAATCTAGCTCATTGCTATTGAGTCAGAACTTACTTAGACCTGACCCCTCACCAAGTTTTTGGTGTGCTGTAAATCACAAAAGAGAAGATTACTCATGTCTTCCTCAGAGCCTCTGTTGGGTTTGAATCTCCAGAGAGGCAGCACCTTTAGGGTTAGCAGCACAACTTGCTAAGAAAAACTTTTAAGTGCCATTCAGGTTATTTGAATCTTCAACTTGTATATGAATGTCTTAGCATATAGATCACCAGCTTTTGCAACAAGTAGATTTAGTAATGGAAATGAAGTACACTGTACATTCTCCTGAGTGTACAATTTTACTTCCTCTACCCTTTGTACTTGCTAATATAAAATCTAAATGCTTTCACTAAATTTCCATGTCTATGCTTTGCTAATTCAATAACTTAGAGATATAAGGAACTTATTATGTAAGTTCATCTAGTAAAAGATTTGACCTCATTATTTTTTTTGTTTTTGTGGGTTTTTATATTACTTTTAATTAACATTTCCAGAGATTTTGGATTTCCATTCATTCATTGTTGCACTTTTCTCCCCGCCCACCCCCTCAACCCCCAGTTCGCTCTTCTCTGAAAAGTAAAAGAAAAATTCCTTCTTTGGTATACAACCCCCCATAGCCCCCACAGCCCCCCACCCCCACCCTGAGTATACTCTACTCTGCAGCCTTCATTTCAGACTTTTATGATAATCATAATACCCTATAATATATTGCTTTTAAACTGTTCTCTCCCTCATCCGTTTCAATGCAGTATACATAACTTATTCAGTTTTTCTCATTCTTACACCAACCCCAATGTCAGTCCCATTCTACAGCAGTGGCACTATGCAATGTTTTTGACCTCATAAAATTTAAAAGTGCTATGGTTGTGTGCAACTTTTGATCTATCAAAGCAACAGCTATGGACTATGTCATGATGAACATAGAATTTTAAAAAGCAATGCCAGATTACAGAATCCTAAAGGCCTCCAGAAGGAAAAGGCTGATAACACAACTACAAAATTACAAAAAAAAGGTGGAAAAAATTTTTATAGAGGAAGATATTCAGATGGCCAACAGATACATGAAGAAATGCTCAAAATCACCAACAATTAAGAGAGAAGCAAATAAAAAACACAATAAAATACCATCTCACCCCAGTACCAGTGGTAAAGTTTAATAGGACAGCAAGTAATAAATGTTGGAGAGGATGTGGAAAAATAGAAACTCTTATACACTGTTTGTAGGATTATAAAATGGTACAATCACTTGAAAATCAGTTTGTCATTTCCTCAGAAACCTGACCATAGAGATTCCATATGACCCAGCTATTCCGTTGGTTGGAATGTACCCTAAGAGAATGAGAACTGAGACACAAAGATTTGTACACTAATGTTCATAGCAACATTATTCACCAGAATGGAATGGACTGAGAAGTTATGGTACAGTCACATAATGAATATTACAAAACATGCAGGAACAATGATTTTGCAAATCAATACCAAACTTGGGCAGGACTGGAAAGCATTATACTAAGTGAACTAAGTTTCATAAGGAAAATATTGTATAAGACCATTATTGTAGAAGGTGTATAAGGATCCAAGGGGGGGAGGGTGAGGATGGGTGGGGGAAAAAGAAAGTGGGGGGTGTTAAACACAATTTGACGGGTAGGTAAAGGAAATGGGAAAGATGAGACACGCAAAACAATGTATACAAACTTAGTAAGTAAATCAGTAATTTTATATTTTTTTAATTTTTTATATTTTTATTTTTTTAAAAAAGGACAGCAATACAATGTAATTGCTCAAAAATAGAGTAAGACCAAACAAATGTAAATAAAATGTGACTACTGAAAATAAAAGAGCACTAACTAATATCAGTTGTGAAAACTAGGCCTGGTGCTGATTGTGAAACAGATCAACAACTACTCATATTCAAGTTTAAGCTGAAGCTAAAGAAAGTAAAATAAAGCCCACGGGAACCACAATATGACTTTGAGTCTATTCCATCTGAATTTCAGAACCATCTCAGGAACAGGTTTGAGGCCTTGAACACTAATAAGCAAAGACCAGATGAGTTATGGGAAGATATCAAGAATATCACCCAGGAAGAGTGCAGAAGGTCATTGCAAAGACAGAGGAGGGGGAAAAAAAGACCAAAATGGATGTCAGAAGAGACTCTGAGGGCCAACTATTTTGAATAATATTGCATGAGTTCCTTGTTTTTCAATGCAGCGTAGTATTCCATTGTGTGAATAAACCACAGTTTCTCTATCCATTCGTTTGTTGATGGGCACTTAGGATTGTTTCCAACTCCTTGCTACTATGAATAAAGCCGCGATAAATATGGGTGTGCATATATCTGCTTGGATGTAATTTATTGTCAATTTAGAGTCTATTCCCAGTAGTGGAATTGTGGGTCAAATGGTATCTCTATTTGCAACTTTTTGAGAAAAGCGCCACATCGCTTTCTGCAGTGTCACCATTTGACACTCCCACCAATAGTGAATAAAGGTTCCAGTCTCTGCACAACTTCACCAGCATTTGTTGTTTGCTGTTCTGTTAAATTTTGCAAGGACATTATGCTTAGTGAAATATTTCAGTCGCAAAAGGACAAATACTGTATGGTGCCACTGTTATAGAATGAGGCTGACATCAGGGTGGGGGAAAGACTGAGAAAAACTGGATAAATTATATTTACTGCATTGAAGCCGGTGAGGGAGAGAATAGCTTAAAAGTAACATATTTAGGGCATTATGATTATCATAAGAGTCCGGAATGAGGGTTGCAGAGTGGAGTATATTCGGGGTCGGGGTGCGGGTGCGCAGGGAGGGGATTGTGTACCAATGAAGGAGTTTTTCTTTTGTTTTTCAAGGAGAGAAGTGAACTAGGGGTGGAGTGGGGGGTAGGGGAGAAAAGTGCAACAGTGAATGAATGGAAGTCCAAAATCTCTCTAGATGTTCACTGAAATTAATTTTTAAAAAAGAGAGAGAGCGACTCTGAATATTGCATTGCAGCACAGAGAAGCCAAAGCAGAAGAAAGAAATCAAGACATTAAAGAGCTGAACAGGAGATTTCAAAATGCTGTGTGACAAGACAACATATTATAATGAAATGTGCAAAGAGATGGAGTCAGAAAATCAAAGAGGCTGAACTCACTAAGCATTTCTTATGCTCAAGGAACTGAAAAGGAAATTCAAGCCTCTAATTGTAATACTTAAGGATACTTTGGGCAGAATATTGAGTGATCCTCCAAGTATTAAAAGAAGATGGAACGAGTATACAGAGTTATTAAACCAAAATGAATTTGGCACACACAGAATTTAATGAAACAACATATGAGCAAGAACCCATTGTGATGAAGGAAGAAGTTCAGACTGCTTCGAAAGAATTGGCTAAGAGTAATGCCCCAGGAATTGATGGTATACCAATTGACATATTTCAACTAACAGATGCTGCCTTAGATGTGATCACCAAGTTGTGCCAAGAAATTTGGTGAACAACCAGCTGGCCAACTGCCTAGAAGAGATCTATATTTGTTCCCATTCCAAAGAAAGGTGATCCCTCAGAGTGTAGAAATTATCGAACAGTATCATTAATATCACATGCAAGCAAGATTTTGTTGAAGATTATCCAAAAATAACTGGAACAGCACATCAACAGAGAACTACCAGAAGTGCAGGCTTGGTTTAGATGAGGCCAGACTGTGGTACTAGGGATATTGTAGCTAATGTTACATGGATTTTGGCTGAAAGCCAAGTAAAGGAGTACCAGAAGAATGTCTTTGTTTCCTTGATTATGCAAAGGCATTGGACAGTGTGGATCATAACAAACTGTGGCTAACTCTGAGAAGAATGGGAATCCCAGAACATTTAATTGTGCTAATGTAAAACTTCTACTTGGACCAAGAGGCAGTCGTCAGAACAGCCAGAAAACACTGCATGGTTCAAAATTGGGAAGGGTGTACGCCAGGGCTGTTTCCTGTCTCCATACCTTTTCAATCTTTATGCAGAACAGGTTATCTGGAAGGCTAGGATCTGTGAGGAGAAATGTGGCATCGGGATTGGAGGAAGAATCATCAACAATTTGCATTATGCAAATGACATAACCCTGCTTGCTGAAACTGGGTATATTCTCAGTAATGGAATTGCTGGGTTAAATGGTATTTCTATTTGCAACTTTTTGAGACAGCGTCATACAGCCATCTATAGTAGTTGCACCATTTTACACTGCCACCAACAGTGAATAAGGATTTAAGTTTCTCCACAAACTCGCCAGCATATCATTTTGTTGAATTCTTTAAAATACTTATTTTTAAATAATCTTAAAATTAAAAAATATAAAAAAAACACAGACTGAGAATCTATTTACTTAAAGAAGAGACATGAACATTAATTTAGCTGAAGAAGATACAGTTTAAAAAATACATGCCAGAAGTAGTTTAACTTTATTAACCATTATGCCGTTGAGTTACCTGTGACTCATAATGACCCTATGTACAACAACCCTAAACCCTGCTCTATCCTTTGCCACTCACTGACAGTCTCTGACATACTTACCCCTATTATACCAGTCACTGAATCAATCCATCTCATTGAAGGTCTTCCTCTCCTGTGCTGTCCCTCCACTCTCCCAAGCATGATGTCCCTCTCCATAGACTGGTCCCTCCTTGAAACATGTCCAAAGTATGCCAGACAAATCTTCAGAAGGAACATCCTGGTTTAACCCTCTCTAGGACAAACTTGTTTGTTCTCTTAGCAGTTCATGGTATATTCAACATTCTTTTCCAGCACCACAGCTCAAAGGAATCAGTTCTCCTTATATCATCCCTAGTCACTGTCCAGCTCTGATACATAGCAAGTGATTGCAAAGACCATGGCCTGTATCAGGTGCACATTAGTGTCCAGACTGACATCGTTGCTTTTCAGTACTTTGGGGAGGTTTCTAAGAGCAGACTTCCCCATTGCAATACATCTTTTAATCTCCTGGCTGCCAAGAGCATTGATTGTGGACCCAAGCAAACCAAAGTTGTTAACAATCTCAATCTCTTGACCACTTATCATTATGCTGCCAATCAGCCCAGTGATGAGAATTTTTGTTTTCTTGATACTGAGCCTCAATCTTACTGCAGCAAGTGCTTCAGTTCCTCCTCAGTGATAAGTAGGTGGAAAACAAGGACTTGGTGACAGAAATGAAACTGGAGATAAAATGATAGAATTTTGCACAATCAACAATTTATTAATTGCAAATACATTTTAAAAGCATATAAAAAACTTTTTCCAACAGGGTGAAAAGAAAATCTGCAGACTGAGAACAAGAGTTGATAATATCATCTCAGACAAGAGTCTTATAACAAAAGTTTACAGAATACTCATGGGCCTACACAAGTATAAGACTGATAACTCAATTACAAAATGGGCAAAAGACATGGAAATAATTTTCACAGAGGATGATATTTGAATGGCAAACAGACACATGAAGAAATGCTCCAAAGCACTGGCAATAAGAGAGATGCAAATCAAAAGCACAATGAGGTACCATCTCACTCCAGTAAGAGTGGCAAAATTTAACAGGGCAGCAAATAATAGATGTTAGAGGGGATGTGGCGAGAAAGGAACTCTTATACATTGTTGGTGTGATTACAAAATGCTACAACCACTCTGGAATGCAGTTTGGTGCTTCCTTAAAAAGCTGAAAATAGAAATCCCATATGACCCAGCTATTCCACTACTTGGAATATACCCTGAGAAAACAAGAACTGAGGCACAAACTGAGATTTGTGTACCAATGTTCATAGTAGCATTATTCACCATCACAAGAACATGGAAACAACCCAAATATTCAACCACAAATAAATGGATTGAGAAATTATGGTACATTCACAGAATGGAATATTATGCAGCACACAGGAGCAATAACTTTGTAAATTATTACCTAACTTGGGAAGGACTCGAGAGCATTATGCTGAGTGAACTAACTCAGCCCCACAGGATAAATATTGTATAAGACCATTATTATAGAATGAGTATAAGAATCCAGGAGGGGTCAGAGAGGCCAGAAGCAGAGGGATGTGGATGTACAGAGGGAAGAGAGGATTAATCATTGGGTTTTACAATTTGATGGATGAGGGAGCGAGGGAAATGGAAAGAATTTGTTTGAATTTGTATTAAAATTTTGTAAATAAACTAATGAAAAGGAAAAAATGTCAACTTGGGGAGTGGGAAGGGTGTGAGGGGTGTAAAATGTGCAACAATGAATGAATGAAAATCTAACTTTTCTGTAAACTTTTGTTAAAATGACAATTAAATTAAAAAATAATTAAAAAGGAAAGAAATATAAACACAGGTTATACACATGGATTTCACCTGATGGTATGCATAGGAATCATATTGATTACATCTTTGGAAAGAACTGCTAGAGAATATCAATGTCAACTATGAAAACTAGGCCAGGTCCTGATTGAAGAATAGACTATCAACTACTCATATGCAAGTTCAACCTAAAGCTAAGGAAAATTAAATCAAATCTATGGGAACCAAAATAAGACCTTGAGTCCTTCCCACCTGAATTTCAAAACTACCTCAGGAACAGGTTTGAGGCCTTGAACGTTAATGAGTGAAGACCAGGTGAGTTGTGGGTGGATATGAAGAATATCATCCAGGAAGAGGGCAAAAGGTCATTACAAAGAGGAAGAAGAAAAGACCAAAACGGATGTTAGAAGAGACTCTGAACATTGTACTAGAGCACTGAGAAGCCAAAGCAGAGGGAAGAAATCAAGATATTAAGGAGGTGAAGAGAAGATTTCAAAAGGCAGCTTGGGAAGACAAAGTAAAGTATTATAATGAAATGTGCAAGGAGCTAGAATCAGAAAATTAAAAGGGTCAAACTCGCTCAGCATTTCTTAAGTGCAAGGAACTGAAGAACAAATTCAAGCCTTGAGTTGCAATACTTAAAGATGATTTAAGCAGAATGTTAAATTATCCAGAAAATGTTAAAAGAAGATGAAAAAAGTAAAGAGTCATTAACCACTAGAGAATATAAATGAAAGCTGTTGTCATGAACTATCACTACACACTTAGGAGAAAGTTTAACAACAACAACAAAAATAGTAAATGAATCAAATGTAAGCAAGCATTTGAAAAAAGCCAGGCTACAAATTGAATGCCAATGGTGAGATAGTGGTGTAGTCATTCTGGCAAAGTTGGGAGAACGTTTCTTAAGTATCAAATTAAGAACGATGAAAAAAAATTGTAACTACAGTACTGTTGTGACTGTTTCCGGTAATAGTGAAGCAATTCTGGTTTAGGCTGACCCTGCAGAATTTAGAACGGACTTCAATTTTCTAACATATAGGATGTAACGGAAAATATCATAGGTTAGGCATGCTTTAGTCTTTAAACTGAAATTTTTTGCTCTTTAACACTTTTAAGACAAGTCCCTGACAAGATATTATCTCAATGCAACATGCCTTTGATTTCCTGACTACTGTTTCTGTGGATATTGATTGTAGATTCAGATAAAATGAAATAATTAGCAACTTCAATATTTTTTCCATTTATCATGCAACTGCCTTTGGGTCTTTTGGTGAGGATTTTTGTTTTCTTGAAATTGAAATCTAATCTGTATTGAAGATTGTAGTTGTTGGTCTTCTTAAAGAATACTTTAAGTCCTCTGCTTCCATCATGCAAGGTTGTATCATTTGCATCACACAGGTTGTTGAGTTTTCCTTCAATCTTTATGTTATATTCTTCCTCATATAGTGAGAAAAATGACACAATTCTATTCCTCATACAGATTATATAAGTGAGTAAAAGCATTAATAAAATAATAATTGCAGTCAAATAACATATTTTAAAAGAAGTGTAATTTGTAAGAGAGAGTCACAGGGACGTAATGATCAGGAGGGAGTTTTATTTATGTGTGCTTTTATTTACATTGCGATCCAAAGAATGTAAAGGAATCAATCCTCAAAACATATTTTATTTTCTACTGATTTCTTGAAATCAGTATGGAGGCTTGTTTTAAAAAACTATCTTCACCTTATGGGAGTATGATAATAGGGGTGTTGTAAGAAAGATTTTATATTGTTTTTTCCACTTCACTTTTGCAAAAGAAATAAAAGTATGATCTGTGTCTGTGGTGTAGAGTAGTTAAAAGAACAAGCTTTGCATTGGACAATTCAGCTATGAAAGCTTAAATAAATTTATATATAGTTTAAAAGAGGGGGGAGCTTCTAACACTTTCTTTTCCATAGGAAGGAGGAGTGGCATCCATTTCCATAATAACTTGCCTCGGAAACGCTATGAACCTGGAGAGAGGAAGAAAGGCACCCAAGCTTCAAGGACTCTCCTTCATAGAGTTGCTATGAGTCGCCTGCGACTTGACGGCACTTAACAACAACAACAACAACAACAACAACAACACTTTTCCAAGCACAGTGGAGTCCAAGACTGAGAGACTGAAGACCAGAGAGCAGCCTGCTCTCAGTCCCCACTGAGAAGAAGCTGTCCTGATTGATGAATAGTAGCCCCACTTGTTCCTGAAACCTAATTTTCATCTAAGGGTTACTTCCCTAGTAAATTCCACGATCATGAATTATGTCAGTGAGTTCTGTGTAGCCATGACAACAAAATATCAAACCCCGTAGAAAGGTACTAAGTGCTGTGGAAGGCGTAATTTTTGTTAGAATTATTAGAAGGGTCTAGAGGGTGGAAGTGGAGAAGTGTATCTGCCATTGCAGGATTCAGCCATGAACTCCTATATTAGATAATATGTTTCTCCCTTTTTCTGACAGTAGTAGAGGTCAGATACCATTGTCCATTCATTGTCATCTAAATCTAGATCCTGCATAACCCCAGTCTTCTTCTTTGCTTGTGCCTTAAATAGGATACTTTTGAAATCTTTCTCAGTGTATTATTTTACCACTTTACTCAAACATGCAAATAATTATTACATTGCAAATCAAGCAATTAGATAGCAGATCGGAGACTCTTTGAAGAAATTTATCTAAATAATATTTTTCTGAACAAGAATCTTGTATCAATGAAGTAATAAGCCAATATAAAGATATGTGATAATTTACATAAACAATTCAAATTACCCAACTATATTTAAAAATAGAAACTTTGAGAATTAGAGGGATATTTATAATTAATCCATTTCAATTTTCTGATTATCAGATGGCAAAATTGAGACCCATATGTAATATTCTTTAACATCAATCAGCTAGTGGATTTCACTGATTATACAAAATTACACATCTATTTCTTACATATGCCCCTAACTGCGTTAGCATTGTGATTAAAAGAACATTATTTACTACAAAAATTACTGAATATTTTAGATAACTGAATTAAATTTATTGTGCTCAAGTCTGAACTCATAACTGACCTTCCACTGGTTTTCTCAGTCTATAAATTGCATAGAAAGTGATTGTGCATCTTGCCCGAGGAGCCACTGGCTCATTCAAATTGCCAGAGATGATGTCTTTGCATTAGCAGCAAACTAATATGTAGTTAATGTAAATATTTTTATTTCTTAAATAAACTAAATGTAATATCTTTATGTATTTTTTATATATCTGAAATCAACAATAACTTAATTACTTTTGATTATTGTTGCTGTTGCTATGTGCCACCCAGTTGCTTGCAACTCATAGTGACCCTATGTACAACAGCCCTAAACACTGTTCTGTCCTGTGCCGATCACACTGTCTCTGACACACCCACCTCAACTGCTCCAGTCATTGAATCAATCCACCTCATAGAGGGTCTTCCTCTCCTGTGCTGTCCCTCCACCTTGCCAAGCGTGATGTCTCTATCCAAGGACTGGTATCTCCTTATAACATGTCCAAAGTATGTCAGACAAAGCCTCAGAATCCTTGCCTCCAAGGAGCAGTCAAGGTTTAACCCTCTCCAGGATGAACCTGTTTGTTTTCTTAGCAGTCCATGGTACATTCAATACTCTTCTCCAGCACCACAGCTCAAAGGAATCAATTCTCCTTCTATCCTCCCTAGTCATTGTCCAACTCTCTGATGTATAACAAGTGATTGCAAAGACCATGACCTGTATCAGACACATCTTAGTCTCTAGTGTGACACCATTGTTCTTCAGTACTTTGGAGAGGTCCCTAACAGCAGACCTTTCCATAGCAATATGTCTTTTAATTTCCTGGCTGCTGGTGCTAAGAATGTTATCTGTAGAGCCAAGCATACTGAAGCTGTGAACAATCTCAATTTCTTCACCCTCCATACTGACGCTGCCAATTGGTCCAGTGGTGAGGATCTTTGTCTTCTTGACATTGAACATCAATCCATACTGAAGGCTGCAGTCCTTGACCCTCTGCAGCAAGTCCTTCAGGTCCTCTTCAGCTTTAGCAAACAGGGTTGTGTCATCTGCATAATGCAGATTGTTGATAGATCTTCCACCAAGCCTGACACCACACTTCTCCTAATGGATCTCAGACTCCCAAATAATCTGTTCTGCATATAAGTTGAAAATGTATAGAGATAGGACACATTGTTGGCATACACCCTTCCCAATTTTGAACCATGTAGTGTTTCCTTGCTCTGTTCTGACGACTGCCTCCTGGTCCAAGTATAGGTTTCTTATCAGCATGATTGAGTGTTCTGGTATTCCCATTCCTCTCAGATTCAGCCACAGTCTGTTATGATTGACACAGTGAAATGTCTTTGCATAATCAGTAGAACACAGATAGACATCCTTCTGGTATTCCCTGCTTTCAGCTGAGATCCATCTAACATTAGCTACAATATCCCTAGTACCCCGACCCCTTCAAAACCCAGCCTGGACTTCTGGCAGTTCTCTGCTGATGTGCTATTCCAGTCATTTCTGGATAATCTTCAGTAGAATCTTGCATGTGAAATTAATGATATTGTTCCACACTCTGTTGGGTCACCCTTCTTTGGGATGGGAACAAATATAGATCTCTTCCAGTCAATTGGCCAAGTGGTTGTTCTCCAGATTTCTTTTCACAACTTGGTGAGCACATCTAGGGCAGTTTCTTTCAGTTGAAATAAGTAAATTGGTATACCATCCATTCCAGGGGTCTTATTTTTTTGTCAATTCCTTCAAAGCAGCTTGAATTTCTTCCTTCATCACCACAGTCTCTTGTTCATATGTTGTTTCATTGAATTCTTCTGTGTCTGCCAATTCCTTTTGATACAGTAACTCAGTATATTCTGTCCATCTTTATGAAATGTAGACTTTTGTTTTGCATCTCTAAAGTTTAGGAAGAAATAACTAGGAGTGGTCTAATTTGCTGAGCAGAATCTCATTCTTTGCACCAAAGGTTAAACCTATACTGTCATTTGACTTTCCCCCTTCTTACTAGATTTTCCTTTATATAAAAGAAAAAAAATATTGTTAGATATATTGAAACTTGTTACTAAACAAAAAAAAATCTTAAATAACTAAAACTTTACAATACAATTTTATGAACAAGTAACTTCTACAATCAATTCTTACTTATATTTATCCTTTCTCTGATACCACAACATTCCATTTAATCTCCCTCCAAAACTATGAAGAGTATTTTGTATTTAAGTGAAAAAGAAGCATGAGAAGAAATCGCACCATATAAATGAGGAAGAAAATATGGATTGATCAAAGATATTTCCTTATTATTTTAAGACATTGTTTTTGTTATTATTGTGTGTTGTTGAGTCAACAAGAACTTGCAGTAACCTTAAGCACAATAACTCTGAACCCTTTCTCTCCTGAGCCATTCTAACTTATTCTGACAAAAATATCCTCGTTACTCCAGATATAGTGTCAATCCATCTCATACAAGGTCTTGCTCCCCTGTGCTGTCTCACAACCCTTCCAAGCATGATATCTTCCTTCAAAGACTAGTCTCTCCTGCCTACATGTTCAAAGTATGTGAGATGGAATCTCAAAATCCTTGCTCCCAAGGAGCAGCATGGTTTCACTGTCTCCAGGACAAACCTGTTAGTTCTCTTTGCACTCCATAGTATGTTTAATATTCTTTTCTAGCATCACAACTCACTTACTTATGGTTAATATTATGTGTAGCATTATCACACTTAAAAATAATCCCATTGTAAATGTCTAAAGAGAATAAAAATGGGCATGGAGGTACAGGGCCATGAGTGTCTTTCTTAAAGTGCCAAAGGGAGTGAGAATAACATAGCCACTCACTTATGCAGAGCAGAAAACAGAAAAGGAACCCATTGTCCAGCCCCATGGTGCCTGTAGAGCCCCACCAGCAGCAAGAGATTTGTGTATTCATTGTTGTCTCAGAGACTCAGTTGTGGTGCTGAGAATGAGATTTATTATGAAAGTAATTTTGAGAGTTGGGGAGGCAAAGGATATCACTCAATACAACTGAGATTTTAGTCCCAATTTCTGAGGCACAATTATTGTTAGTTCAGGCTCTAGTTTCAGTATTGCAGTCCCGATCATCCAGAAATATTTACCTCAGGTAGTTATAACTCAGCTTCTCCTTCAAGCATCTGGCAAGACTTCCCAAAAACATTTAACAGTGGCCAGCGTAAATGTAAGAAGCCTCAGGTCATACTGTGCCATAGTTTCTCACAGTAATATCACAAGCTCACTACCACCATCACCAGGGGCTCACTCCAGTCTCCCTCAAGTTTTGCTGCTTCAAGTCTTGCTCACCAAAAGTCTTGCTCACTTCAATTCTTGTTACCTATTGTGGGAAGCACTCTTTCTCATATCTTAGTTCCATACCTCTTGGTGATTTCTAATACCTTTCTGATTTGCAGGACCATGTATCTGCAATTAAGGTAGCTGGAGACCAGAGGGGCCTAAGTGTAATGGGGGGTGGGGGGGAAGCCAACTTTTAGGCTAATAGAAAATAGCACTTATTTTCTTTGTCCATCTTCAGCAAATTTCCACAGTTGTGTTGCTGTTGTTGTTGTTGTTGTCATGTGCCGTTGAATTGCTTGCGACTCATAGCCACCCTACGTACAACAGCCCTAAACTCTGCTCAGTCCTGTGCAAATCGCACTGTCTCTGATACTCCCATCTGATTATCCCAGTCACTGAATCAATCAACCTCACAGAGGGCCTTCCCCTCCTGTGCTGTCCCTCCACCCTCCCAAGCATAATGTCCTTCTCTAAGAACCAGTCTCTCTTCACCATGTCCAAAGTATGTTAGACGGAGTCTCAGAATCCTTGCCTCCAAGGATCCACCTGGTTTAATCCTTTCCAGGACAAATCTGTTTGTTTTCCTAGCAGTCCATGGTACTCTCAATACTCTTCTCCAGCACCACAGCTCAAACGCATCAATTCTCCTTCTCCTTGGTCATTGTCCAACTCTCTGATGCATAACAAGTGATTGTGAAGACCATGGCCTGTATAAAAAATGCACCTTAGTCTCCAGAGAAACACCATTGCCCTTCAGTACTTTGGAGAGGTCCCTAACAGCAGACTCTCCCATGGCAATGCGCCTTTTAATTTCCTGGCTACTGGTGCCAAAAGTGTTGAATGTGGAGCCAAGCAAACTAAAGCTGTGTACAATCTCAGTCTCTTCACCATCCATCCTGATGCTGCCAATTGGTCCAGTGGTGAGAATCTTTGTCTTCTTGACATTGAGCCTATGCATATTGGAGGCTGCAGTCCTTGACCCTCTGCAGCAGGTGCTTCAGGTCCTCCTCAGTTTCAGCAAGCAGGGTTGTGTCATCTGCATAACGCAGATTGTTGATAAATCGTCCACCAATCTTGACCCCACATTTCTCCTCATAGAGCCCAGCCTCCCGGATAATCTGTTCTGCATATAGGTTGAAAAGGTATGGAGATAGGATGCATCCGTGGTGTACGCCCTTCCCAAATTTGTGCAGTGTTCCCTTGCTCTGTTCTGATGACTGCCTCCTGGTCCAAGTAAAAGTTTCGCATTAGTAAGATCAAGTGTTCTGGGATTCCCATTCTTTTCAGAGTCAGCCACAGTTTGTTATAATCCATGAAGTCAAATTCCTTTGCGTAGTCAATGAAACACAGATAGACATTCCTCTGGTATTCTCTGCTTTCAGCTAAGATCCATCTAACATCAGCTACAATATCCCTAGCACCACGACCCCTTCTAAACCCAGCCTGGACTTCTGGTAGTTCTCTGCTGATGTGCTGTTCCAGTCATTTTTGGATAATCTTCAGTAGAATCTTGCTTGCATGTGAAATCAGTGAGATTGTTCTATAGTTTCCACACTCTGTTGGGTCACCTTTCTTTGGGATAGGAACAAATATAAATATCATAAATATAAATATAAATTTCCACAGTAGTAAAAAAATGAAAAAGGTAAAATAATTTAAATAATTGACTAATAAGTACGGTCTGATACAGTCTAATACAGGTCATGGTCTTTGCAATCACTTGTTATGCATCAGGGATTTGGACAATGATCAAGAAGGATAGAAGGAGAATTGATGCCTTTGAGCTGTGGTGCTGGAGAAGAGTAGTGAGAATGCCATGGACTGCTAGGAAAACAAACATATTCATCCTAGAAAGGGTTAAATCGGGTGGCTTCTTGGAGGCAAGGATTCTGAGACTCCGTATAACATACTTTGGATATGTTGTGAGGAGAGACCTGACTTTGGAGAAGGACATCGTGCTTGGGAGCGTGGAGGGACAGCGCAGGAGGGGAAGGCCCTCTGTGAGGTGGATAGATTCGGTGACTGGGATAATCAGGATGGGAGTGTCAGAGACAGTGCGATTGGCACAGGACAGAGCAGAGTTTAGGGCTGTTGTACATAGGGCTGTTATCAGTCTCAAGTGACTCGACGGCACATAACATCAGCAACAACAACAACAGTAAGTACAATGAAGAATGTAACTTATGAAGTATTATATTGGCTACTGTGTAGAGAACACAATGCAGAATATGGGGGTGCAGGACTATGAGCATCTCTCTGAAAGAAGGGAAAATTTCCTGAACCTGCAACACCCCAGAGCATCTCTCTAACAATTTGGTGTCAGAAGAAAAGAGATTCATTGTTTTTGAGTCACAGAAGTATGATTTGGATTTATTAATGTGGGGCTTCGGAAGATGTACAGTTATATGATTATTGTTTATTTCCACAAAGGGGAAGTGGTACCTAAATGATTACTTTTGTAGTTATGAAGGTGGAGAGAAAAGTTGAGAAGTTGTTTTACAGCCTGATAAAAAAGGGCTTGAAAATGATTCTGATAATTTCTCTCAAACTCTGTGTATAGACCAGAGACAATGGAATAAATTAAGCTGTAGGAGAAAAGATGAGGTAAGTAAGGTTCTGCACACAATTCCAGCAATCTCCATTGCGTGTGGGGATGAGGAATGAAGGGCTCTCGGGAATATAGGTCCCTTCATTTTGGGATCCTTGCCTCCATGGCTGGAGGGACACCTTAGGGACCAAACAGAACAAGAGACTTTGGGACATAGAACTACAAGCAAAGGAAAGAATTTTCTAAGCTCTCTGCAGGAGAGACAGCTGACTTGAGACCTCAAGCACACAAGCTTCTTGAGCTGGAGGCCCCGATCTCTGATCTTGTGCGCTCTATAGATATTAAGCTTTAGGAGAAAAAGTACATGAGAAACTGATTGAGTAAAGCACCTGGTCTCACACTACTAAATCACTTCATACATGAAGGAGAGCAATAGAGTTGTTGATGGGAGCTACACCAAGGAGAGATTCCTACAGGGCTGCAGTGCAACACAGACTCAAAGACTTTGGGAAAGGTAAATTTTCTCAGGAAGGACTTAGAGTAGAATGAGTGGCTCACACTATATATTGGAAATTTTATCTTTACAACTAATTAATAATATCATGAAGACAAGAACAATCAACAACTTATGCTGACACATTAGAAATAGCCTAACACTTAGCAAGAAAAACATCACAAAATGTCAAGAAAGTAGCAGGTAGCTTCAAACACTGTGGGGAAAAAAAAAATCTAAGTCTTCTCCAAAAAAAAAAAAGCAAAGAATAATGCAGACCTCATGAATACCTAAGAGTCAAGAAGTTGGATAATATATCTTGATATGGAGACTTTTGAACAGCTACAGATGAAAATGCAAATGATGGAAGAAAGCATGGAAGCCACAAATAAAGGGATTAGCCAAGAGATAGAGATCCAGAGGAAATATGTTGAAGAATAGTTATTAAAACAGCTACAGAAGAAAGTGCAAACAATGGAAGAAACAATGAAAACCATTAAGAAACAAATGCTCTAGAGACATAGTACCAAAAGAAATATATTGATGATGAGAAACTTGTACAACTACAGAAGAAAATTCAAAAGGTGGAAGAAATAATGAAAACTACAGATAAGAGCTAAAATAATCTAAAATATCATCATAAACTCTTGCAAAACCTGCACTTATCGTGACACTTGCTTGTTGGGGAACTTTTCCTTCACTCTGCTGTAAGATGCCAATGCCTGTGTGGAAAGTCCAGTCCAAGAGCATCTTCTGGCCACTGATTTCCCTCCATCTGCTAAAGGCTGTGGTCCAGCCAAAGTGCACTCACACCCTTGCAAACAACAAAAACACTGCCTGCCAGTTTGAGGAGGCTGCAATATCAGAGTGTATTCCCACCCAGAGCACTAGACCACCGCTACCACCACCACCTGCAGACACTGCTGCCCCAATTCCTGGAGGCCATCCAGCTGCCAACCCCTGCTATCCAGTACCAGGAGCACCTATATGACAGATACATTGAGGGAAACACTGATGACTAGCTATACCACAAAGGACCCCTTAAGTTCAAGTGGAAGGAGCTAGGACAGCTCAAGTCAGGCAGAGATGCCATTTCTGGAAGGCAACAACAGGCTTCCTGCTTTGCCATTCAGGTACTTTGGGAGAAACACTGCAAGTGACCACAAATATTTAAGTCCTTCACAAAACATTGCTGTATTCTGGGTAATCATATTGTTACAAGAAACTAACATCTATAGGAAAATATTCACATAAAGTCAAGAAAGGAACACTCCTTCTCAGTCATCATGGAAAAACAAAGTAACTCTTTTCTCAAAAAAGCAGACCCAATAAATACTCAGTTCTGATTTCTCAGCAGAAATCATGTGAGCCAGAAGACATTGGATGACATATACAGAAAGTTGAAAGAAAACAATAACCAGCCAAAGACCCTTTAACCAGAAAAGCTATCAATCAAATATAAAGGAGAAATTAGTTACTTTGCAGAAAAGAAGAAACTTAAGGATTTGTGAAAACAAGACCAAAGCTACAAGAAACTTTAAGTGAAGACCTTCATATGGAGACACCAAAGGAAAGTAGATAGACCATAGTAAATAGAAACAACAGAAAAATAAATACAGTAAAATGGCAACAGTAAAACCAAGCCTGACTATAGTAAAACTAAATGTGAATAGATTAAATGTGCCAATCAAGAAAAAAAGAGAGAAAAAATATTTTTTAAAAAAACAACAACAGCAACAACAAACACCATCAATATGTTGCTTACAATGAACACATTTAAAAGAAGAAGAAGAGGAGGAGGAGGAGGAGGAGAAAGACAGGCTTGAAATGAAAGACTGGAAGAAAAAACACCAAGCAAACGGCAACAACAAAGAAGCAGGAATGGTAATACTAATCTCAGATAAAACAGATGTCAGGAAAAAAACATCATAAAAGATAAGGAAGAGTATTTCATGCTGATTAAAAGCACAATAGATCAAGAAGACATAAACTTGGTCAACAATTATGCAACAAGTGATAGACTTACAAAATATATAAAACAACGGTTAACAGAATTTAAGAAAGAAATAGCACAATCATAGTGGTAGGAAACTTCAACACAACACTATCACAAAAAAAAATAGGTCAATTCAAAAGAAATTCAACAAAGACGTAGAAGATTTAAACAATACAATCACACAGCTCCAACTTGTGGATTCATTCAGGGTAGTGCACCCAACTAAAACTCAATTCACTTTCTTCTCTAGAGCACACAGTGCATTCTCCAGAATTGATCCTATATTAGGACACAAAGCAAGCTTCAATAAATTAAAAAACATTGACATGCTACAAAGTATCTTCTCAGACCATCATGTCATAATAATAGAATCAACCACAGGAGAGTAAGGCTTACAAAACCACCCACATGGAAACAAAGTAACTGTCTGCTGTAACATGATTGGATTATAAAATAAACGTAGAATGAAATTTAAAAGTCCCTTGAAACAAATGAAAATTAAACATATCAGAACCTCTGGGGTTTAGCTAAGACAGTTCATGGGTTAGTTCATAGCAATAAGCACACACATAAAAAAGAAGAAGAAAAATCGGTGATGAAACGTAACACTTTGGTTAAACAGTAAAAAAAAAAAAACCCACCTAAACAATAATCTAATCCTACAGCCTCTAGAAGAAAAATATTATTAAGGACAAGAGCTGAAATCAATGAGAAAGAAAGCATAAAAATAATTGAAACCATCAATAAGACCAGAAACTGTTTTTCAAAAGGGTCAATAAAATTGACAAACCACTGGCAAACTTAACAAAAAGGGGGAGGGGAGGGTGTGAAGTGAAGACACAGATAACTTGATTAATAAATTACATAGGTTACATCACAAAGTACCAGATGAAATTAACTTGATAATACCAGAATACTGTGAAAAGCTATACCCTGATAAATGTTAAAACCTAGAGAAAATAGACAAATTCCTTTAAAACGATTCCCTACACAGATTGACAAGGACATATATAGAACACTTGTACAAACTCATTTCAAAGAAGAAATTGAACAGATCGTAGAAAGATTTTCACTTAAGAAATGTCCTGTATCAAATGGCTTCACACCTGAGTGCTACTAAACATTCAGAGAGGCTCTATCATCAATTCTACTTAAATTATTTCAAAAAATTGAAAAAAAAAACACAAACCCAAATATTAGCAGAGTCATTCTATGAAGCAAGCATAGCCCTAATACCAAAACCAGGCAAAAATATTCCTAAGAAAGAAAACTATAGACCAATCTCTCATGAATATAGATACAAAAATCCTAACCAATAGAATCCAAAAGCACATAAAAAATAATTAATCATGACCAAGTGGGACTCATAATAGGTATGCAAGGATGATTCAACATAAAAAAACAGTCAATATATTTCACCATATTAACAAACCAAATAACAAGAACCATATGATATTAGCAATTGATACAGAAAAGACATTGAAAAAAATCCAACACACCTTCCTGATAAAGACATTCAGTAAAATTAGAATAGAAGAGAATTTTCTCAACATAGAGAAAAGTATATACACAAAACCAAGTGCCAAGAACATTCTTAATGGATAAAGAATAAAAACATTTTCTTGTGAACAGGGATCAGACAGATGCCCACTGTCACCATTTCTACTCAATATATACTGGAAGTGCTTGCAAAAGGGCAGTACAACAAAAGAAGAAAATAAAAGGCATCTAGGTCAGCAAAGAGATAGTAAAACAGTTGCTATATGCAGATGATATGATAACATACACAGAAAACCACAGAACAAAACAAAATAAAATAAAACCAACTAAAAGCTGGTAGAATTGGTAGATCAATTTAGTAGAGTCGCAGGATATAGATCAATATATATATCAGTGAGATTTCCCTACGGTAAGAAGGAGAACCCAAAAAAGGAATCCAAGGAAGCAACACACCATTTACAATAGCCAACCACAAACTGAGATTATTGGGAGTGAACCTAAGTAGAGACACAAAAGAATTCTTTAAAGAAAACTGCAGAACATTTCTGCAAGACACAATAAAGAACTAAATAAATGGGGAAATGTGCCTTGTTCATGGATAGGAAGACTCAATATTGTGAAAATGACAACACCATCAAAAGCAATCTACATGTTCAAGGCAATCACAATACAGATGCTAAATTCATTTTTAAAAGAGATCGAAAGAGAAATTTTCAAGTTTATTTGGAGAGAAAAGAGACCCCAAACAGGCAAAGAACTTTTGAAAAACAGATATGAAATGAGACCATATCTCGCATCATACACAAAAATCAATTCAAGGTGGATCAGAGACCTGAGAGTAAAGCAAAAACAATCAAGTTTAGAAGTGCTAGTCAAAGGTTTAAGGAAAACTCCAATACAACCAGAAATGCACAATCTAAAGAGGATAAAATTGACTCATGTGATCTTCTAAAGATTAAATCCATGTGTGCATCAAAACTTTTCCCAACAAGGTGAAAAGAAAACATACAGACGGGGAAAATTTGGTAATATCATCTTAGACAAGGGTTTTAAAACAAAAATTTTATAGAATATTCCTGTGCCTCCACAAGAAAATGACTGATAACTCAATTACAAACTGGGCAAAAGACACGGTAAGAATTTTCACAGAGGAAGATATTTGAATGGCAAACAAACACATGAAGAAATTCTCCAAATCACTGGCAATAAGAGAGATACAAATCAAAATCACAATGAAGTACCATCTCACTCCAGTAACAGTGGCAAAGTTTAACAAGGCAGCATGTAATAAATGTTGGAGAGGATGTGGCAAGAAAGCATCTTATACATTTTTGGTAGGATGGTAAAATGGTACAACCATTCTGAAAGGCAGTTTGGCACTTCCTCAAAATGTTGATCATGGAAATTCCATATGACCCAGCTATTCCACTACTTGGAACATACCCTGAGAAAACGAGAACTGAGATACAAACTGAGATTTGTAAACCAATGATCATAGCAGCATTATTCACTATTGCAAGAACATGGAAACAGCCCAAATGTCCAACCACAAATGAATAGATTGAGAAATTATGATACATTCACATGATGGAATACTACACAGCACACAGGAGCACTGATTTTGTAAAGTACTGTCTAACTTGTAAAGGATTGGAAAGCATTATACTAGTGAACTAACTCAGTTCCATAATGACAAATATAGTATAAGATCTATATTGTTGAATGAGTTGAGAATCCAAGGGGAGGGAGGGTGGGAGCAGAGAGGTGAGGATGGACAGTGAGTGCTTTATCACAGGTCCCAACATTTGATGGATGGAGGGAAGGGTGGGTAAAACAAATGGGGAAAAATCAGTGTAAAAAACAATGTATTACCCCAAAGAAACCATAACCATCACCCAAACAGATATATGCACACCCTTGTTTATAACGGTTTTGTTCACAATAGCAAAGAGTTGGAAACAACCTAAGTACCCATCAACAAACGAATGGATAGAAAAGCTGTGGTATATTCACATAATGGAATACTACACTGCATAGAAAAATAAGGAACTCATGTGATATACAAAATGGGTGACCCTGGAGGACATTATGCTGAGATAACGATCTCAGTCACAAAATTACAAATATTGCATAATGCCACTGTTGTAGAATGCGACTGACATCGGGGTTGGGGGGAGACTGAGAAACATGGGATAAATAATGTATACTGCATTGAAGCAGATGAGGGCTAAAACTGTTTAAAAGGGATATATGATTAGATATTGTCATGACAGGAGTCCAGAACAAAGGCTGCATAGTGGAGTGGACTTGGGGGGAGGGATTCTATAACAATGATTTTTTTTTTTACTTTTCAAAGCGAAGAGCAAATTGGGGGGCAGGGTTGGACAGAGAGAAAAGTGCAACAATGAATGAATGGAAATCCAAAGTATCTGTAAATTTTCATGAATATTAATAATTATAAAAAAAGAAAATAATCACAAGATAGAAAGGGTACAGCTAACAGAGCTGGAAATAACAGAAATGCATGAAAATGAAATCCAGAATATTAAGACCTACATGGCAAGAGTGTCCAACATGCTTAAAGGTCCAAAAAGTAGAACAGAAGAAATGGACAAGAGAGCCAGTGAACTAGAAAACAAGAACCTCAACAGAAACAAACTGGAAGAAAAATCAGAGACATGGCTTAAAGAAAATGAAGAAAGAAACTAGAATCATGTGTGTTGACAGAAGAATAACATACATACGATTGGAATTCCAGAATATGAGAGGGATAGCAAAACCACTGAAAAAATGTGGAAGAGATGCTAGAAGAACACTTCCCAGGTGTCATGAAGAACAAAGAAAACACACATTCAGAAAGCTCAGCAAACATCAAATAGTCCAGACCCATAAAGGAAAATATCAAGACATATCATAGTCAAATTCTCAAAATTAAAAGATAAGGATAGAATACTGAAGGCAGTATGAGAAAAAGAAAGTCACATAAAAATGTCAATCGAGGATCCTGTACCCAGGAAAGCTTTCCATTAAATATGAAGGAGAAATCACATATTTTGCTTGAAAAGAGGGGCCTTAAGGAATATGTGAAAACAAGACCAAAACTACAAGAAATTTTAAGGAAAGTCATTCATACAAGACACCAAAAGAAAGTGGTTGGACCATTGTAAAAAGAAATAACAAAAAAAGAAACATGGCAAAATGGCAATGATAAAACTTGGCCTGTCAATAATCACACTTAATGTGAATGGATTAAACACACCAATCAAGAGGAAAAATGGATAAAAAAACCCCAATATCCATCAATATTTTGTTTATAAGAGATAGGTTTACCTAAAGAGGGGGGGGGGAAGAATCAAAATCAAAGGCTGAAAAAAAAGAATATACCAAGCAAATGACAATCACACAAAAAAAGAGGAGTGGCAGCACTAATCTCTGATAAAGTAGATTTCAGAATGAAAACCACCATAAAAGATAAAGAAAGGTACTATATAAAAATGACTAAAGACACAGCAGATCAAGAAGACATAACCTTGGCCAATATCTATGCCCCTAAATGATAGGATTGCTAAATACATAAAATAACTGTTAACAGAATTGAAGAAAGAAATAAAAAGCACCACAATAGTGGTGGGAGACTTTAACACACTACTCTCACCAAAGGATACATCAACTGAAACCTAAGAGAAATATAAAAAAAACCTAAATTCTACATTCAGTCAACTTGAAGTTTTGGATGTATTCTGAGTACTTCACTCAACTAAAACTCAATTCACTTTCTTTTCAAGTGTACATGGCACATTTTCCAAAATTGATCACATATTAAGACACAAAGCGAGCCTCAACAAATTTTAAAAAATTGAAATTGTATAAAGTATCATTTCAGACACCACCACCGTAAAACTAGAAATTATTAACAAGAGGATAAAGCTTATAAAATTACCAACATGGAAGCTAACTAACCAGCATCCAGGAAATTAAAAGACATATTGTGATTAAAAAATCTACTGTTAGGGACCTTTCCAAAGTACTAAAGAGCAATGGTGTCATTCTGGAGACTTAGGTGTGTCTGATACAGGCCATGATCTTTGCAATCACTTGTTATGCATCAGAGAGTTGGACAGTGACTAGGGAGGATAGAAGGAGAATTGAAGCCTTTGAGCTGTGGAGAAGAGTATTGAGGGTAGTATGGACTGCTAAGAAAATAAACAGGTTCATCCTGGAGAGGGTTAAACCAGGCAGCTCCTTGGAGGCAAAGATTCTAAGGCTTCGTCTGACATATTTTGGACATGTTATAAGGAGGGACAGGTCCTTGGAGAGGGACATCATGCTTGGGAGGGTAGAGGGACAGCGCAGGAGGGGAAGGCCCTTTATGAGGTGGATTGATTCAGTGACTGGGATAATCAGGATGGGTGTATCAGAGACAATGTGATTGACACAGGACAGAGTAGAGTTTAGGGTTATTGTACATATGGTTGCTATGAGTCACAAGTGATCCAAAAGCACATAATAACGACAACAACAACAGAGCACAATTTAGTTGTAGATGAAATGAAGATTAAAGTTAAAAATGATAATGAAAATATAACATACCAAAACCTCTGGGGTAAAACTAGGGCAGTCCACAGGAACCAGTTCATAGAAATAGATAAACACATAAAAAACAAAACAAAACAAAAACACTAAAAAAAAAAGAACAAAGTAAAGTTAATGATCTAACTCAACACCTTCATTATATAGAAAAAGAACAATATAACCCCACAGCCTCTAGAAGAATGGAAATTGTAAGAACAAGAACTGATATCAATTAAATAGAAAGAGAAAAGCAGTTTAAACCATCGACAAAACCAGGAGGTTTTTTTTCAGAAGGGTCAATAAAATTAACAAACTATTGGAAAACTTAACAAAAGAGAAAAAGAAGACACGATTAATTAGTGATACTGGTGATATCACAACAGAATCAAAAGAAATTAAATCTTTTCTATCAGAATACTATGAAAAGCTACACTCTAACACATTTGAAAACTTAGAAGAAATGGACAAATTCCTTGAAATCATGGTGTAGAACACCTGAACAGATCCATCACAAAAGAAGAAATTGAACAGGTCATAAAAATCCTGTTCACAAGAGGGCTTTATGGATGGATTCTACCAAACATTCAGAGAAGATTTATTACAAATTCTACTTAAATTATTTCAAAAAATAGAAAAAAAGCAACATTCCTAGGTTCATTCTGTGAAGCAAGCATAACCCTAATATCAAAACCAGGCAAAGATATTACCAAGAAAAAGAACTATAGACCAATTTCTCTTATGAATATAGACACAAAAATCTTTAACAAAACCCTAGCAATGCAAAGAATCCTAGAATCCAAAAACACATAAAACATAATTGATTATGAACAAGTGGGATTCATAACAGGTATGCAAGAATGGTTCAGTATAAGAAAAACAATAAATGCAATTCACCATCTTAACAGAGCAAATAACAAGAATCATTTGATCTTTGCAATTGATGCAGAAAAGGCATTTGATAAAATAGAACACCCTTTCCTGATTAAGACACTCAACCAAATTGGAATAGAAGGGACTTTCTTCAACATAATGAAAAGTATATATGCAAAATCAAGAGGCAACAATATCTTTCTTAAAGGAGAAAGAATAAAAACTTTTTCCTCATGAACAAGGAGCCATCAAGGTTGCTCAATAGCATCACTCCTATTCCTTTTTGTATTAAAAGTATTTGCTAGGGAAATATACAAGAGGAGGAAATAAAAGGCAACCAGATCAGCAAAGAGATCGTTAAACTCTCAGTATATGCTAACGATATGAGTGTATACAGAAAACCACAAAGACTTAGCAACAACAACAAAAAAACTGTTAGAGCTAATGGGCAAGTTTAGTAGAATTGAAGGATCAATATGAAAAATCAGTGGGATTTTCCCACAGTAACACAGAGAACTTAGAGAAGGAAAGAAACAAACAAAAATTTATCATTTACAGTAGCCAACCACAGATTGAGATACTTGGGGATGAACCTAACAAGAGACACAAAACACCTGTACAAAGAAAACTACAGAACATTTCATTAAGACACAATAAATAGAACTAAATAAATGGAAAAGTGTGCCTTGTTCTTGGATAGGAAGACTCAATATTTTGAAAATGATAGTCATACCAAAAGCAATATACATGTTCAATGTAATCTCAGTACAGATACCATATTCATTTTTCAAGGAGATCTAAAGGGAGATTGTCAAGTTTATTTTGGGAGAATAAAAGACTCCAAATAAGCAAAACACTTCTGAAAAACAAAAATGAAGTGGGAGGCATAGCACTCTCTGACCTCAAAACCTACTACACAATGGTAGTAACCAAAACAGCATGGTGCTGGTACAATGATAGGCAAATAGACCACTGGGACAGAATTGAGAACCTAGAAATAGGTCAACTGATATTCGATAAGGAAATAAAATCTATCATGTGAGGATATGACAACCTCTTCAACAAATGGTGCTGCTTGAATTGGACTACAATCTGCAGAAAGCTGAAATCACATCTGCATTTCACACTATACACAAAAACCAACTCAAGATACATCAGAGACCTTGGAGTGATGCCCCAAACCATAAAGTTCATAAAAGACAAACTGAGACCAACCTTAGAAGACTTATCCTATGGTGTAAAGAGACTGTTAAATACAGTTAGAAATGTACCATCTGGAAAGGATAAAATTGATGAATGGGACTTTCTAAAGATTAAATCTCTGTGATCATCAAAAACCTTTTCCAGTAGAGTAAAAAGAAAATCTATTGACTGGGAATAAGCATTTGTCAATATAGTTTCAGACAAGAGTCTCATAGCAAAAGTTTACAGAATACTCCTGAACCTCCAGAAGAAAAAGACTGATAATCTGATTATGAAATGGGAAAAAGTCATGGAAAAACTTTTCACAGAGTATGACATTCAGGTGGCCAACATACACATGTAGAAATGCTCAAAATTACTGGCAATAAGAGAGATACAAATCAAAACCACAATGAGATACCATCTCTTCCCAGTAGCCATGACAGCAAGCAATAAATATTGGAAGGATATGAAGAGGTAGGAATTCTCATACACTGTTGGTAGGATTATAAAATGATGTAAATACTCTGGAAAACAGTTCTGTTTTTGCTTAAAAAGTTGATCTTAGAAACTCTGTATTACCTACCTTTTCCATTACTAAAAATATACCCAAAGGAAATTAGAACAGAGACACAAATGGAGATTTGTACATCAATGTTTATAGCATCCTTATTCACCATCACAAGAATATGGAAACAGCCCAAATGTCCAAACACAACCAAATGGATTGAGAAGTTGTGGTACAGTCACACAAAGGAATACTATGAAGCACTCAGGAGTAGCAATTTTGAAAAATACTAAATATCTTGAGAGAGGCTGGAGAGCACTATTCTGAGTGAACTAACACAATCTCATAAGGACAAACACTGCATAAGACCATTATTGTAAAAATAGGATACCTTGTAAACCATGAATGGGAACTCTGAGGTGGTGTGGGGAGGGTTGAGAATTAGTAGGAGTGAAACCACAAGGTACAGAGTTTTGGGAGTGAGAAGAAAATGGGGAGGATCTTGGCAAAAAGATGGGGCAGTGTTGGCAAAGTCCAATACTCATTAATTTTATAAAACATAGTGCATGAGGTGGGAAAAAAACCCCAACATTTATACAGCAATGTGACGAAATCACAAATGTGATTTTCATCACTCCTTTGTAAAACTCTAAAAATGTCTTTAAAACTTAACACTTAACCAAAAATGACATAAAAATTATAAATGAAAAAAAGAAATAGCTTTCATTTACTTGGAACTCCTTCCTCAAAATGATTGACACAGCTTTGTTGGGCTCTAACATACTGTAATTATTACTTGTCACTCCTGCAGGGCTATATCACCTGCATGTACCATGAAGCCTCTTTATATTTAGCACTGTGCAATCTTTCATTATTCTGTACAGAGGCCTCTGAGTTGGGCATCATTATCTCTGCTGTGCAAACAAGGAAAAGTAATGCTATTGATGCCTAGTTTTCAAACAGTGCATTACTGGGTTCAATAAAAAATCCTGGAAATTCTGAAAATATTTGTTTAAATCTATGCATGATGCTTTTTCTTCCTTTCTATATCATGATGTTACTTTGAGATATATTGTAAAATTATTAAGGTGGTTGATGGGCCTTTTGTAATTAGAGGGAGAAATGTAAGCCAGTTGGATATTAATTAGACATTCAAAAAGAAAATTTGCCCTAAAAGATTACTTTTAGTAGCCTAAGAAAGATTAAGCCCCATTCAGTATGCTCAAGAGAGTTACATTTGAAAGCAAAGAAGTAGAAAAAGAGACTTTTGTAGTGAAACTGAGGCAAGAAAAAGCTTAACTCATGGGTCTGGTGTGTGGGAGAGGGAAGCATCAGAATTCCCTTTCCAAGACTTTTAAAGTTAATAGAAGCGAGTAAGTATGCTCAACTTGTGGTGACCAGCTGAGTCCACTTCATCAGTGGAAGTAGGAGATAATGCAGTAACAAAGAGACAGGCTGAGTTTGGACTTGTTCCTTCAGTACCGTCCACCTAGCATGATGAAGGGTTGCTGGTTTGTGGACCAGGTATCCTGAAGATCCTTGATGTGTTGACTTGACCCATGTAGGGCTGAAGTTTAGTAAGGAGGCCAGCCAGTCTGAAAAACAGGAAGGAAAGTGGACTCCAGAGTTTGCCGCTAATGCCCATTTGTGCCTAGCCATGGATGACTGAGAATATTTTGACAGCAAATAAAAAGATAAAAAGAAGATGTTTCATTCTGTGAGTTAGTGTTGATTCCTGTTACCTGATGGTTTGCTCTGGACTGGACCTTTATTTAAAAATGCAGATTTAATTGTAATGGAAGATAATCTGGAGAAAAAGACTTGATTATTTCCTTAGAGTACTGGTTTCATAAGACAAGGCAAATTAAGAATTGGCTATTTGGAGGCCCTGCCCGGTGGGGAGAGGGACTGTCTGCAGGACCCTCCCACCTTCCCTGCCCACTTCTGCACGCTGTATTGTGCAGAGCCCATGGCATAAACCTCATTGTAATGTACAAGTCCTACCCACTCCCCCTTCTGGTTTTGGGTTTATTTTAAGCCTCCACTACCCCCTGTTCCAGGGGTATGAGTGTCCATCCTTGTCCCACAGGAGCCACAGTGGGAAGAGGAGTGGGCATACAAGACAGGGCTTCTCTCAGGCCCAGTGGCTGGTCAGCTACATCAGGGCACCCCAGCCAATAAACAGAAAGTGTTACAGCCAATATCAGTGCCAGATGCTGTCTGGGACACTGAGGGGAGGGAGAAGCGTGTCTCTCTCCAGATGTGAAGGTTTGCTATGTGTCTGGAGCTGGCTTGCAGCCAGGACACCTGCTTCGCTGGCTCCTCTCCCCTCTCAATTCCAAGCCCCCTGAGGGTGTGATTTCACACAGACACATCACATACTTCCGCAAGCAGGCACGCTGTATACACTCACTGCCCAAAGTCCTCCCATGGGAGAGAGAAGGGGCGGGACGTTCTGTGAAGAGGCAGTGTGGTAAGAGGAGGTACTGTAAAATAGGGCAGGCATACTTCTTTGACCATCCATGTCTTTTGCCTCTGAATTTACTGAAAGGGAGGGTGGGTTTTGAGAGTCTATCAGCTGAATCATAGGGGCTTTATTTTCATAAGGAGGAACCCAGTTTGGGAACAGTTCATTAGCTGTCCCAGTCTCGTGGCTGCCTTGCTCCCCTGGTGCCTTTCTTCTTCCAGCAGGTCCTCCCCTCCACATGGGAGACAGAACCAGACACCCAGCAGCCACTGAGCAAACATTCCAGGTCTGGCCCCCTTGCCCAAGGTGACCCAAGCCCTGTCTTTCTGGTCTTCTCTTTTCCTTCCTCCCCAACAAGATTTTGTAGTGTCTCCTTCCTGGCATGGGGACTAAGGTACAGAGCTGGTCTCCAGGAGACCTGGAGATGAGAAACCACATTCATAGGGCTTCCTTTCAAAGAAGGCTGACTCTCACATCCTTTACGTGAATCTTACAAGACAAGAACCCTGAGGGGACCTCTGGTTCAAAAGGTTTGTCTGGCTATTCTCAGATTGTGTAGATAAACAGGCAGTCTGCTCAGAGCCCCGTGCTCCCTGAGAATCTTCAGTGAAATGGTAAGTCTTTTATTGGCCCCAGGCTCCTCGCTGATGCAGGGGCAGATGCTGTGCCAGACACTGTCTGGAGCATGTGGGGGGACCCACCCCCCTGGGGAACAATATGACATGGTGGACACTATATTGGTTCTTTAAGCAGAATGCAACTATGAAACCCAGACAGCTCTATCTACTGTCTGATATTTATGTTATTTGAGTCACAGAGTCATGTTCTTCCAGGAAGCCAACCTAATCTGACAGCCAGGCTACAGCTTTCTCTCCCAGTCTCCATTACAGGTGCAGCTCCAAAATCTTGTGAAGGAGAAGGCGGTGCCTGGAGAGGACACTGCTTGTTGCTGCCGTGAAATCGCCAGGCTGTGATGTCAAGGCAACGTTCCCTGCCTCCACCTCCTCCTCTGACACAGGTGCTTGGCAAGAGTAACAGAACAACCAGAATAAAGAGCCCCCCAAACCACGGAGCTGATGGGGCAGCTCACCTAGACAGTTTGCCAACCAGCTTGGCATTGGCTTCTCCACAGCAGATTTGTAGTCAGTTGCCACCACACTCCCTATCAGCCTGCTTGTTTCTCTGAAGCGTAAAAGATCACAATCTCAGTCTGCAAACCACAACGTACCTGGTCCTGCACTCTGAACGGGCTCCTATGGACACCACAGCAAGAGGCAGGCTGAGAATCAACCCAGGCAATCATCCCAGGAACATGGCTCAAGATCCCATCACTAACACAGATTCCTTGAGTGACTTGAAGATTGAGACCTCTCAATCTTCCACCTGGATCCATCTGACGAGGTACAGCTAACTGTGTAGCATGTATCAGGGCAAGTGTGGTGCCACCAATGGAAGGGGAAGATCGTCATGGAGACCCACATCCAACCTAAGCAGTCCCAAAGGTTTTTTTTTCATACTAGGCAACAGATGTGCATCAAGTACACAACACAGTGAAGAGGAGCAAACCTTGGAGACCATTAAGTAGCTCAAGTAGTAGGGATACACCAGCAACTCCATTACTGGAAATTTACCCTACAGAAACCATAACTGCCACCCTAGCATATATGCACACCCATGTTTATTGTGGCTTTGTTCACAAAAACAAAGAGCTGGAAACAACCCAAGTGCCCATCAACAAATGAGTGGACAGAGAAGCTCTGGTATATTCACACAATGGAATACTATGCAGCATTGAAAAACAATTAATTCATGAAATATTATGCAAAATGGGTGACCCTGGAGGACATCATGCTGAGTGAAA